>NW_024704776.1:600000-792900 GCF_018977255.1 Callorhinchus milii | reverse complement strand
AGTTAGGAGAGAGAGTGATAGAGATAGGGAGAGAGAGTGATAGAGAGAGATAGGGAGAGAGTGAGAGAGAGATAGGGGAGAGTGAGAGAGTGATAGAGAGAGTGAGAGAAAGATAAGGAGAGAGTGAGATAGGGGGAGAGAGAGTGACAGTGATAGAGATAGGGAGAGAGAGAGCGATAGAGAGTGAGAGGGACAGACAGAGAGTGATAGGGAGAGAGTGAGAGGGACTGACATAGGTAGGGAGAGAGGGAGAGGGACAGAGTGAGAGAGTGAAAGGGAGTAGGAGAGAGAGATAGGGAAAGAGTGAGAGGGACAGAGAGAGAGTGATAAGGAGAGAGTGATAGGGAGAGAGAGAGTGACAGAGAGAGCGAAAGGGACAGGGAGCAAGCCAGAGGGATAGAAGGAGAGAGGGAGAGAGAGATAGGAGTGAGATGAGAGAGGGAAGGAAGTAAGAGAGAGGGATAGGGGGAGGGAGAGAGTGAGAGGGAGGTGAGAGAGTGGGATGGGACAGGGAGAGAGTGGCAATCATTCTATTTCAGTGAAATTATAGTTCTAAAGTAATGTATCCAGAAATTGACAATAGTCTGTCTATGTTCATGGTAAACAAAAATATTCAGGAAGTCACACTTCCAGATGGCTTTCTGAGATGAGGAATTAAGCAGGTTATTTGTCAAAGTTAGTCACTATTTATAACATCAGCACAACTTTAATAACATTAAAATCAAGGTACCCCACTCCACATTATTCTACAACAGAAGACAATATAATTTTCTCGCAATGTAATAGAAACATGGAGATTTGAGAGCAGAAAGATCGCAGGAAATCAGAATGGACGGAATATTAATCCTACAGAATCCTACAATTAACAAGAATAGACAATAAAGCAAATCTGTGAGATATTGTGGCACTTCTTTATGCTTACATTACCCTACCTCACCCCCAATGCAGCCAAAACCCTTATCCATGCATTCCTCACCCCCTACCTTGATTATTGCAATGGCCTCCTCACCGGTTTCCCCAGCTATACATTCATAAAATCCAACCATATTGGCAATTTGAACCAAATTGTGAGCAGTTTTGTGCTGTGGGCCTGGGCTCAACTGGAATAAGCTGAAATCATCAACTTTTTTTTGCATTAGAACCAACTAACACAGTGAATTTTATCTCATTATTTTGGACTGGATTCCAACCAAGGTCTCAATCAAGAACTATCTCTCAATCAGGGAACTATCCTATTTACTGTTAATATGCTTATTTCAAATACAGGGGCAGGGCTGCATTCATGAAGTTTTGAAGGTAAACATGTAAAGGAAAAATAACAAGAAAATGATTCTTTAACTTAATGTGAGTATACAGTTTTAATTTTTTGTTTCTATCTAATTTTTATTAATAATATTCTTCGCATTTGAATAGCACCTTCCACATCAGGAGGACATCGAAAAGTACTTCACAGGATATACTGCAAAGTGACTGTGTTTTATAGCAAACACAGCAGTGAATTATGCACAAAGCAATGTCCCACAAACAGCCATGGAGCGATTGACCAATTCACAGCACCAGGGTGAGCACTTATGGGAGCCGATTCAAGGTACCAAGGAGTGATATGGGAAACTGAGCGCATTGTTCTAGTGCAGGATCAGCGAAGTTAATGTGGGAGCGGGGTCAGTGTGAGAGGTTAATGCGGCAGCGAGGCCTCTGGGAACACATTGCGAAGGTAGCGAGGTCTCGGGGATCAAGACTAGCGGGTAGCAACATCTCCCCCTTACACTCCGACCCCTACCAATCCCTTCCTCCGCACCTTCAAACTTGTCTCCCCCTCCTCTCTCACCACCGTTGTGACCCTTATGAAACCCATCACCTGCTCCCTCAAACCCATCCCTCCCCCTCTCCTGACCTCCCAGCTCTACCTCCTTTCCCTTCACAGACATTATCAACCTCTCCCTGTCCACTGGGAACATTCCTACCCCCTTAAAAATGGCCATCATCACCCCATCCTCAAAAAACCCTCCTTGTCTATCTGTGACCACGGTTCCCTCTGTCTCCTTATCCTCCTTGACTTCTTTGTTGCCTTTGACACCATTGACCATTCTATCCTCCTCCATCACCTCTCCTCTCAGCTCAACCTTCATGGTTCTGTCCTTGACTTGTTCAGATCTTACCTTTCACTACCACTTTGTTTCCTCAAACGACTTCTCCTCCAGCCCCCCCACTGCCTTGTGCGGTGTTCCTCAGGTCTCTGTCCTTAGTCCTCTCCTCTTCAACATACGCATAAGCACTTTGAGACATCTAGAAGATGTGAAAAGGGCTATATCAAATGCAAGGATTATTATTATTATTACATACTCTGTCTTGGTGACATTATCCACAGACATGGAGTCAACTTCCACACATATGCGGATGACACCCAACTCTATTTCTCTGCCTCCACCCTCGCTCTCGATTGCAGGACCACGGCTGTCCTGACAGAAAGTCTGTCAGACATCAAGTCCTGGATGAGAACTAACTTTCTACAGTTGAATGTCAAGAAGACTGAGGCCTTCCTGATTGGCTCCCGTCAGCACCTCCACACCTCAGGCACTGACAGCATCACCATCCAAGGATACACACTTCACATCATTGAGCCAGTCCAGAACCTTGGCGTCTTGTTTGACCCCCAACTATTCTTTTCTACCTCATATCCGTGCCATGACCCACTCTGCTTTCCCCACCTCCCCTACATCATCCAGCTCTGCCAATACCTCTCCCCTCAGGCTGCCGAAACCCTCATCCATGCATTCATCGAATGTAGGCTTGACTACCCCAACTACCTGCTTGTCAGCCTTCCCTCCACAACCTGCAGATCATCCAGAATTCTGCAGTTTGTGTCCTCTCATGCACAGGCTCTGTCACCCTATCACACCACCGTCACCTGGCTCCCCATCTCCTACAGGATAGAGTTCAAAATCCTTGTCTTCAAGACCCTCCATGGCCTTCATCCTTTCTACCTCTTTGACCTGCTAACCCCATACAAACCTGTCCTCTCAACAGGCTCAGGCTTGCTCCACATCCCCCCCAATGGGCTGTCCCACCATCAGCGGTTGGACCTTCAGCTTCTCTGCCCCCAGCCTTTGAATTCCACCCCACAGTCCCTTCACCTTGCTCCCTCCCTTGTCTTGTTCAATATACATCTCAAGACCTTCCTCTTCGACCGCTCCTTTGGCCACCCTTCTATGCATACCCTCCCTGCCCTCAACCTCCCCTGATCCAAACCGACTGCTCTGGTCCAAATTTGTTACTGTCCAGTGCCTTGGGATGTCCTCCTGGTGTGAAAGGCGCTATACAAATGTAATGGTTTGTTTGTTATTTGGTGGAATGTTGGGCAGGACACAAGGTGAAACTCCTTTCGCTGTTCGAATAATGCAATCCGATCATTAACATCCACCTGAACAGACAGACAGAGGCTCGGATTAACATCTCATATGAAGGATGGCACCTCCAACTATGCAGCACACCCCCAGCACTGCATTTGAATGTCAGTTTAGACCAGTGGTGGCCAACCTGTGAGAACAAGGATTTCAAACTTGTTCTCTGGGCAATGATCGCCAACCTTTATGGTCAGCCAAGAAAATACATTTTCTTCATTGCATATTTTTTGATTTACATCACAACTCAAGACATATTCAATCAAAAAAAACTGAATACACATGATCAATCAAACACAGAGTTACCTAAACTAATGTGCCACAAAAGTGAGCCAGCCTGGGTACTCATACTTAGTCAGTAGTTTTTTGCCAAACCACCCCACCCCCCACCACACACAACAGTTTCTTTTGTAAAGAATATGTCACTATTAAAATTGATGTAGCAGTCTGTATAATATTAAGGCTTGGGAAGTTTTCTAATCCTTCTACATATATAAATGGCTTGATGTGAAGATCACATTTTAAACTTTGAAAATAAAATATTGCTGCTGCAAGGATTCCAAGAGATATGAACCTCTGATGCTATCTTTTATTATGTAAATCCCTTGTGATACTAGCTTAGGCTGTTTTAAGCTGTTACTATAATTAAATTGCCTTCCATACACTCTGGAGGGTAACACGTTAATTTCTTTTGAGTGACAGCTTAATGCCAATTGCTAGGAGAGACAGAAATATTTCCATGTGGTAAAAACATCACATGGAAATTGCTTTAATATTGGAATTATAAAAGCAGATACAAACGCTGCATACATTCAAAAGCCCATTGTTGTAGTTTATCTTACAGTTTAACTGTATTTGTGATCTTAAATTTTCTAGCAAATATACAACATTGTATGTGCTGTATTCTACCTGATTTAGTAACCCCAATGCTTCAATAGTTTTTATTACTTATTGACAAGTCCAGTCTATTCTTCATCATGAATAATAACAGGCTTGTTGGGCTGAATGGCCTATTGTGTTCTGCTTCCTTTTTTGCAATGTTTTCCTAATGATTTCTTTTCAGCCACTATGGAACTTCTTGCCTAAATCCCTCCATCTTGCCCCTCTTTGCCCATCTTCCAATCATGTCTGAATACTTTCTTCTTTGGTCATGCCTTCAGTAGCCTCCATTCCCTTTATAGTTTAGAATCAAGCCACACCACATGTAAGTGCTCCAAGACAATAAGAGCACTATATGAATGTAAGTTCTTGTTGTTGTATGTTAATAGCGAGCAATTGATACCAAGAGGTATTTTCATGGCACTATGAGCTGCGAGGAGTTGGATTTTCCTGAATGGTATGGATGGAAAAGTGGCTGAACGATTAAAGTCAGAGCATCTGTGTAAAGGGGGCATTGATGGGAGGCATTCACCAGGAATGGCTGCTTGATCTGTAGTTATTCTCCATGTACATCAATGATCTTAATTTGGGCAGAGAGGGCTATATATTCCAATTTGTAGACGACATTAAGTTTGAATGTGTGGTGCACTGTAAAGAACAGCGATGATGAGTAGACGGAAGTATGGCAGCTGCAATTCAATATAATCAAATGTAAGCTAACGCACTTTGACTGTAAAATTAGTGCTTGGCAACATGTACTAAATCATGAAATTCTATAGGGAGATGATGAGCAAAGGAATCTAGGTGTGCTGACAAATAAATAATTAAAAGCTAGTTCACAGGTGCAGGGAGCTTTCATCAAAACTAGTGCAATGTTGGCAGTATACATAAATTTCAATATTGAGGCACAAATGAGAGAGGATATAAGACAGGAAAGCCACATAATCACTTTGGATACAATTAATAGTTGGCAACAGAGGTAAACTATTTTTGGGGCTTTGCTATAGACTTCCAGGGCAGGTGACTGATCTGGAACTCTGGGATGAGATGAGGAAGGCGACTAGTAAGGGACCAACCATAGTAGTCGGAAATTTTAACTTACCAGGAATTGCTTGGGATAAAAATGTGTCTACTCGTAAGATAGAGAAGGAATTTCTAGAATTAAAGGAAGAGTTTTTGATGACTCAGTTTATAAAGGAGCCAACGAGGGGAAATAACATTTTGGCTTTATGAGTAACAGGAAAGGTCAAATCTCCAACACAAAGATTGATGAGGGAATAAGCAACAGTGATTATAATGTTATCACATTTGATATTACAAGGATTGGCGATGTTATAAAAACAAAAAAAATTGCCAACTTTTAAAAAGGGCAATTTTATGCGATTGAGAAATTAGAGCAGGCCTGGCAGGTTTAAATATGGCTAAGGAAGCAGAGAAAGTATGGAGCTCATCCAAGGGGGTTATGAAGGCAATGGACCAATGTGTACCCATGCAAAGCAAAGGTATGAAGTTTAAGGGCGGTCCTGCCTGGTTGGACGTGATCACAACAACAAAATTAAATTTATAGAGCGCTTTTCATGTCGGGAGGGAAAAAAGGCATTTAAGACTATGAAGGATAATGGCGCAGAGGAAAAATGGACTCATTACCAGAATGCATGCCAGGATTGTAAGAAAGGTATCAGAATGGCAAACAAACAATTTGAACTGAACATGGCAAGAGATGTGATGAATAAAATAAAAGGTTTTTCAATTACATTAAGAGAATAAGACGAGAACTCAGACTGCCCAGATCAGCCATTACAAAACAGGGATTCATTATTTCTTTTACTTTCTTATGAAGCAAAAATATCAATGATCTCTCAGTTAATGTAAAATATAAATTCTTTATTTTCTTTTTGATGTATTCTAGTTCCCATTGTCTGGTAGTTTGATATAACACCCTCAGACATTATAACTTTCCAGAAGCCAACTGTTGGAAAGTAGAAAGCCACAGAATAAACTATTTAAAATATTATGGCAGAATATTATGGTAAACATTATGAAATATTATGGTAAGTTTGCAAGGTAGAAATACAAACGTTTCATCTGGTGAAAGTTTTTTTTAGTTTTGATTTTAAAAGATGGATGGGTAGAAATTCCACCTAGGACTATAGAACTATAGAAAAATACTGCCTTCAAAGTTAATACTAAATTCAACAATTTGCCAATTCAGCATTCTTTGAAATACTATGTTAATAGAGTAAATCTGGATCTAACTGGAATTTTATCCCAGGAGTGTTTGTAGATGAGAATTTCAACAGGATTTATCTGGATTCAGTTTATGTTCTGCTATCATCACTGATAATATGCAAGAGTTAGTTAACTGCAAACTATAATGTTCAACAATATGGTAACATGGTGTATTAATGTAAATTGTAATGCATATTGTGTATTAATGCAAATTGTTTAACCCACATGTGAATGAATTTGTATTATCGGAGTTATGTAAAGCATATGTAAACACTTTTGTATGGAGGAACTATAATAGGAGTCCTGCAGCTCAGTGGTTAGAGAACTCACCTCGAGAGACCTGGGTTTGATTCCCGGCAAGTTGAAACCTTGGGCAAGCTTCCTTACTCCACACGCCTGATAATAATCCCTCAAGAAAAAAAACAATAATAATTTGGTCACTTCGATCCAAGACTGTTTGTGGGATACTGTGTGCACAATTGGCTGCCACGTTTTGCCCACAAATATACAGTCAAATCACTTTACAGTATATTCTGTGAAGCGTTTTGAGACGTCTAGAAGACATGAAAAACGCTATATCAAATGCAAGGATTATTATTATTATTTTATTATAATTGCCTTTTTAATTAACTACCAATGAAAAGGTTTACGCGTGGTTGCCCAACTTACATAATAGAATACAATATTTTGAAAATGTACACCAAGTTTATTTGTTTCTGAAAGAAAAATACAATGTGGCAGTTCAGGTACGATTTTTTTATCATAAACATAGACCATGAGACTTGCATCCTCTGAGCAATCTATCTAGAAATGTCTTTGAATAGCCTGAATGTTTACAGCATGATAAAAAGTATCTGAAAGATAAAGCTGATTGACTTTCAGTGCATTTCCATCATTTTTCTATTTTCATTTTAGATCTCTAGCATTCAATGGTTTGGTGGGATGTGAGAGTGGGTGGGGGGTGGGGGGGAAATTTGGCCTTGAATTATTGGCACAGGTAAGGAGGGGAACAGAGAACAGTAGAAGCATACAATTTTTTTCCATAGAAGAAGGCCATTCGGTCAGTGTGTTGTTCTAGTTCTTTAAAACACAATCTTTCAATCCTATTTACCTGCCTCTTCCCCAGAAATTAATTACTTACTGCAATATTTACGGCAAATTATTTCTTTTTAGATATCTGTTTAATTGCCTCTATTTTCCACATTTTTCACATCCCCCTTTTCTCCCTTGCTAACTATTTAAAATTGTTGCCCTCCAGACACTGACTCACCATTATGGTACAATAACAAGCTATTATTGTTTTGTACTTTGCTGCATAGTTAAACGAAACAAAGGGCAAAAGGGAGATTTATCTTTGGCCATAGAATGTTATGGAGGAATTTAATGATCGAGTACTTTATTCAAATGTGGCTACTATGTGTGAGGTTTCCACTGGAATGGGGGACACAGGACTAATTTAAACACAATATTTAGTGTGGAATGTAAGCAGTACTATGTATGAAATGTAATGCAGTTGATAGAATGTGGAACTTATGTTGGATGTTTAATCTATGCACTGATCAACTGATCACACACAGTCATTGCTCTTTACAGTAAATCCTTAGAAGTGCTTTGAGGATTATTGTTATATATAATTATAAATTCGATAAAAATGGTAAAACTCTTAGTGTTAGTTAGTTAGTGTTAGTTCATGCATGTCTAACTCTGATAAGACTATAATTTGTGATCATCATTGCTATAATGTTATTAAATATGTTTTGCAAATTCTGCAGTGTGATTCATATAAAATGAATCCCACAGAATAATTTATTCCCTAAATATTATATTGTGTTAGTTTGATAGTTTAATAAACTACAAGTTCCCTAGTGAAGAAAACTGGTGACCTTCTCCAAACCCTCTACCAACATTCTTCAGTATCTCTCCACTAGGAAGTATGCAGCAATAATGTTATTAAATATGTTGTACAAATTCTGCAGTGTGACTCATATCAAATTAATCCCAGTTGTGACAATTGACAATGCTTACCACTTTAGACTAACGTTATACAAACTGACAAACATACAGCAAAAGCTTCTCCAATCTTCAATCAATGAGGAAGTTACCTTTGTAATAGGGAGAAGGAGCAAAAATAAATATTCAGAAGATACTGAGCTGTGGAGTACTTGAATAAAAGATAAGTTTGAAAGGCATGTCATTCATGGTTTACTGATGAATCTGAAAGGTAGTGCTCAGGTGAAAATCTCAACATAATTTTATTAAAAACTAAATATATATTTATTTATTGATAGAATATATATTTACATTCATCTCAAAGAAATAATACCCGTGAAAGAAAACGCAACTCATTATTTTCCTGTTGCGCGACACAACAGGCCCAGCCTCTTGTGGGGGTGGGGGGGCTTGCCTCTGCATATTTTGGTGAAGGGACCAAGGCTACCCCGCATTGGGGTTCTACGTAATGGAGTTCCTTATTTTAATCATACCACTATGGAAAGCATTGAACGATGCTCTATAGTAGGGGAAACATGGATAGAGAGAGATGCCTTTGACCATTGTTGAATATCTCCTAGTGGTGCAGAATGTTTGTAGAGACTTTGGAGAAGGTTCACCAGTTTTCTTCACTAGGAAGCCTATAGTTTGGAGAGTCTAAAGATTGAGAATATCCTGAAGCATAAGGATAAAACGCATCTCACTGTTAAAAGAGAGTAAATAACCTTCACATTTAACTGAAGAGGTAACAATGTTTTTTTTCACTCAGTCTCAAGTAGAATGAATATTTTCTACAAAGCAGCTAACGTGAAACATAAGATATTAAATAACTAAATTCCAGCAATAGATTTGTACGATTTGTAAAGAGGTCCATATAGGTTTGGTATCTCCCATTGAGCTCTGTATGATTACCCAGCAGGACATTTGGACAAACAAGTGGTCTAGCTCCAGTAAGCACTTCTACATAAGAATTCTGGATATTCTCAATGTTGGTGTTCACCTTTCCTTAGGTTAAATGTAATTCATTTTCTGGTACAGGATTCAATCTGCCATCCAAAGTGACACAGCGTGACACACAGTTTTAGAATTAAATGCCCGTTAGCAAAATTGCACAATTACAAATCTCATTAGAATTTAAAGAGTTATTGCCTTTTCCATCCTGATTGATGATCTTTATTTTCTTTGACCCTTTGGCAATACCTGCAATCTGCATGTGGGCTCCACGTTAAGCTATCATTATTTCCTGTGTTACCTTCCTCAGGTTTCTAACACGAAGATAAGCATTTTGAATTTTTAAAAGCTTCTTACCCAGGGCGGAATGCAAGCTCAGTTCTTCTCAGATACTTTGATTGAAACACTGTAGGTCACAAGATTGGTCTGGATGAAGAAGGCCCTTCGGTCCATCCAATCTCATTCTTCCAGAACACCTACCCTACAGTTCCCCCATTACTGCATCAAGCTACTTTTTAAATGAGTCCAGTGTCCTGGCCTTGACCACTTTTCTTAGTAACCTTTCCAGTCATTGATTACCCTCTTGTGCAAAGAAAAACCTTTCTGAACCTATGATGGCAGTCAATTATTATTTTTATATAGGTATTGTTTACATAGGTCTGTCAGTGACAGACATGTTGTGTTCCACTTCCATTCTGATGATTAACTATATTGAGGTCAGGCTAATGGGTGTGTAGTTACCAGGTTTACTTTTGTAACCCTTCTTGAATATGGGAACAATGTTTGCTTACTGAAGTCTATTGGAACTTCCCCAGTCCTAATTGACTCCCTCACCTCCATCAAATTTCTTGCCTTCTCTCCCTAAGTACCCTGGTATCCATCCCAGGGGATTTGTTAATTTTAAGACATTTAAGATGATCCAGAGTCTCAGCCTCCTTCACATTGAAGTCATGGAGCTCAAACAAATTTGTGGCTGTTGGGGGAGGGAGACATGTTTTAGTGCCTCCCTAGTAAAAACTTCCAGGAAGTAGTCACTTAGTATGTTTACTATCTCCTGTTCATTCTCTCATTCTCATCTTCCCTGACTCTCCTACTGCTGTAAAACTGAAAGAAAATACAAAAGAAAATGACATCAACAACAAATTGCATTTGTATAACGCCTTTCACATCGGGAGCACGTCCAAAGGCGCTGGACAGTCAGGGATTTGGACATTTTAGAACAGGCAAGCACTCTTTGTGATCACATGCATCAAGCCTACCAAATATTGACTGCTAAAATAGCAATCATTTTGCTAATTGTTTCTAATATTTTCCATTTGACAGACTAATCATATTTTTATGAATTGGTACATTTTAGACCCACTTTTTTGGCTATATTAATCATACTTACATTTAATTAACGCCCCTAATGTCAAAACATCTCAAAACAATTTACATTGATTTTGTTAAGTCTAGTCTATATTTCTAGGCAAACACAGCAGCCAATATGTGTACAGCCAGGAAGTAAATGACCCAATTTATTTGGAAGATGTTCCCTTCTCTTTTTGAATAGTGCCATGGATTCTTTAATAATAATAATAATAATAATCCTTGCATTTGATATACTGCTTTTTCACATCTTCGAGACGCCTCAAAGCATCTTACTTCCATTAATTTAATATAACTTCCATCTGCTTCCGTCAAACAGGCAGAGCCTTGGTTTAAAATTTCATTCAAATATTGGCATGTCCTGCAATGTAGCATTGCTTCAATGTATACCAAAGTATTTGCCTGGATTATGAATTCAAGTCACAAGATATGGTTTGAACCGACAACCTTGGATGTACAGGTTAGAGTCCTGGGCTGATGCCTACTCCCAGTGTTCATCTATGAAAATATCACATGTTGTTGTTGGTGTTGATGGTTGGCTTACTTTGTCTAAAGAAAACACAGTAACATCAAAGAACAGTGATTACTTTTGTGAAGCTCTATAAAGTTATAGATTATTTTCTCTGTGGCTTTTATTTTGAAAGAGAACTTAATTTCTCAAAGCACTACATAGAACAACTGAAGGTAATACCAAAATGCCACTCAGCCCATCTTTTAACTCTTTTCTACAACATCATCATTGGTTTTTTGTAATTCTTCTATTCTTCTTCTTAACCTCATTTATGCGCCAACTCACAGATAGGATAGATTGCAGCTGACTCTTTCTTCTTGAATAGTTGTAACATTCAAAGACACATCTGTGGTTTCATAGTGGTCTATGATCAGAATTTATTAGATGAGCTGCCTGAGGGGTTTATTTTGATTTATATAAGATAATATTCACCAATCAGGATCTCCCAAACTAGTCCAGATTGCTGTACTGTAGCATTTCTATTTGAAATATTCACAGTAGACTTTATAGAAACATTAATCATTCGTATTCTAAGCTTGTTATGCAAGAGTGGCCCTTTTACTAAATCACTGAATTATTCAGCTGTTTAGCATAAAGTACGTTTATATCACTTAACAATCTAACCTCGGTTCACAGTGAAACTAACATGAAATGCATTCTAGAACATTTCTGAAGTTTCCCTGACCTGTCAATCACTACTCATTATCACTATCCATGTCCATCATGAGTATGGGAACTAACAAGCCTTGACAGTTACATCTTACATCTTTTAACCAACTAAAAGAAGAGCAAAAATAATAATCCTTGGGTTTGACATGGAGCCTTATTGCGTCAAACAGTCTTGAAGTTAAGCTACTGTTAAGCGTAGTGACTATATGTGTAGATAAAGTTGCTGTGCAAGAACAAGGGCTTCTACTTAATTTGCATTTTATTCCTCTGTTGGGTTTCCTCCCACATTACACATAATTAGGTTATTAAAACCATACTCTAAATGAATTAAGTAATAATAATGATAGCAATAATAATCACTGCATCATAGTTTGAAGTGACTTTCAGGTGCATCATGAAGAGGACCTTCCAGAGGACAGAATGACAGTAAGGAGAATCTGCTGAGGAATATAAAATCAAATAATAATAATTCTTGGATTTGATATAACACCCAATTGTTGAAATGTCTCAAATGACTTCAAAGACAATTACTGACAAGTGTAGTGACTGTGTATTTGCAGTCACAAATCACTTGTAGGCACAAGTGAAACCTTAGCATTGTTTCATGCCAACTAGAATTTGCTGGAGCATTGGCAAAGGATAGGAAATATGTTACTTTCCCACCTTTCCTTATTCAAGGAATTTTTTTGCTGCTAAGTAAACTACCTTTTTATCGTTAGCCAAATAGACTTTTCAATGTTACATTAATGAACAGTAGCTAAGATATACAATTTTTAATGATGAGATAGTGGAGTGGTATCAGCATTGTTCATTCACCATCTAACTGACCCTGATGCTCCAAGTAAAAGGAAACCAAAGTTCAGGGTTTGTGCACAATGCATTCAACAAAGTGAATGTGAGAAAGCGTTAATTGAGCTAAAGTTGCGGTCAGCATTATGTGTAATGCCCTTGGCAATGTGCGATTATAACAGTGAAATCTCATTTGTGGCCGACATTACCAAATGACGACCAAAATTTCAAACTAAATAAGATTTAACTAATGTTAAAATATTGTACCGACTGGAAGAGGACGTTCACAATAATATGAAAGGTTTTTTTCCTAATTTATGTTACTTTCAGATCAGACCTCAGTTACGCTCCTCATTTCCACTTTCTCTCTCCCTTCAAATTTCAATGGAATTCAGGAAAATTAAAAAACATGGGCTTGATGTAGCACCTTGTAATCCTTCATAGCCCTTCAGAATTTTATTTGAAGTGTAGGGATAATTGCTCTGCAGGGAAATGTGGCAGCTAAATCGCAACAGCAATATACCAGGAGCAATAAGATGAGTGACCAATTCATCTACTTTTTGTTGATAACTTTGAATGACGTTAGGAATACTGTCACTGGGAAATTCTCTTCTCTTTGAAATACTGCAGTGCCATGGGATGTTTGATGTCCATCGGTCCCACCGGGCAGGATCAAATTTTAACATGTGATATGAAAGATGATTCTTCCATCACCCTCAGCCCTGCACTGGAAGGTCATTCAAAACTGTGAGCTCAAATTCTGGCTTGAACAAATAACCTTCTGACCCAGAGATGAGACTGCTACTAACTGAGTCAGATGTGACTCAGATGCTTTTGTTACAGGAATTGAGTAGTTTCTTAAACCATGCTGTCACATTGTCATATGCTGTTTTGCAAATATATCTGCAGTTAATCTCAGTCTTGGATAAAATTTGCCTACAAAATACTCACTTTACTTTGTATCCTGGAATGGGCTTTGAGACATCCGCCTGATGTGGAAACGCTATATCGAATGCAAGGATTATTATTATGATGATTATTAAAATAATTTTCATTCAGACAGGGAAGGATTACACAGAAGTTTAAATTTGATTAATATCAAGAATCAATTAAAAAACATAGCTAATCTTTCACAGTAACTTCAGATAGCTTCAGCAGAAAGGCAGAATGAAAGGCAGTCAGGTGTCACCTATTTTTCTCAGACTGTTGGCTGTGTCAGACAAATTAAGACATATTGACAACTACAACAGTATTAATTTGTGGGGAATCTTTCTTCCTTTGTATATTTCAAAGAGTTCACATGGGAATTGCTGAAACTTCATGACTCCCAACAAAGTTATGTGAAATATTTAATAACATAACCTTCGCTAAAATTTTTATGAGGTCAGTCAGCTAAGAAACATTCACATTTATCATATTTCCATTGTATTGTGTTGTTTTTAAAGAAACACTTCTTAATCAATGCATTTTCTTATTTTTTATGTGTTTTATTTGTTGATTTTCCCTTTGACTTGCAGATCAAATGCTCCTTGGATCCCTTTCAACAAAGTTGAAATTGCCAAGTGACAATGTGATATAACATTCCTTGGTAAAAGCAAGTTTAAAAAAATGACCGACTTCCAGATTGTCACGTCACTGCTGATATCACTTCCTGAATGTTGCATGCATGCAGAAAGAAGCAGCAGTGCTTCCTATGCAAATCTTTTTTTTGGTGTCTGACATACGCGATATCTCATCAAGATATGGATATGAGTATCTAAACCAAGCTGAGAATTCTATGTATCCCATCTATACATGAAAATCCCAGAAATAGATTGTTGGAATGGAATGCGCATTCTCTCCCTGGAGGGAAGTATCCTGCTTAATCTAATTCTGGAAAATATTAGGCACAGGTTGGCAAGGACCAAAGCTTGGTGATCTGCTGGAGTCTAACCAGCTAAACCACATAGCTTGCCATTAATATTTCTGCCTGGCAAGCTTTCCCGCTGCTTATCCAGCTAGGATCGCCCTACCCTTTAGGACTTGACTTGCAGGGTTAACAGGAGCTGAGTGGGATGACTCCCTGCCCCCAGGGACTGTTCTGCCCTACCAGGTCCTGCTGATGAGCTGTGGTGTCATCAGCAGGGCCCTGGAATACTGCGCCAGTTCAGCTCCAAGAAGACCCAGCTTACTGCAAAGAACTGATGCATGTAACACATAGGAAGTGATGCCATTGGCCCAAACCTGGGAACGAAGGAGCAAGCGAGTTAAGTGTAGTGACGTAGAGAGTGTAACAATACTTTGTGAATCAAGTAAGGTTTCAGCCATCTCAGGTGGAATTGGATATCCTGATGTTTTAGATTTATTCCTTTTTATTTCCCTCAGTTTTAAATTACCGGAAGTAAAAACGAGTCTATATTGAATTGCTACAAAAAGGAACAATGTTGAAAGAGTCTAATGTCAATTGCAACATTTTATAAGGTGAATAAAAATTGCCAGAAAATAAAGAGACCCAAGTTTAAGGTTGAAGAGTAGTCAACTTTCCCAGGGAATAGGTTTATCACAGATAAGGAAACAATGTATCAAAATACTTGACTTTGAATACAATATATATTTATATAATGTCTTTCACATCAGGAGAATGTCTCAAACCTCTTTACTGGGCTGATTGGGCATCTGAACTGCAGGGTGGGGGTTGTGAGCTAAGTAAGATAGGGAGGAGATCCTTTCCAGCTCCCAAATGAAGCAAAAGTTAATTAATGTAACTAACGATTTATAAAAGTGGCTGGAGACACGCATGAAACCTACTGCCTGGAATACAGTGGTTTAATTGGTTTAATCACTTCTTTAATTACAAATCTACTTAATTCAGTGATGAATAATTCACTTTGTAAGGAAGTGTCACAAATATTAAGACTATCAGTAGCAGAGTGAAACAGTATAAGATCTAAAGCGTCTGAAAAATTTACACCATAGATTTCTTTTTTTCCAATAGACTTGAGTAGTGAGATGCATTATTGAAAACTGTTGAAGAAAGGCCTGATGAGCGAGACATTATCCAACCTCCCCTCTTTCCCCTCCCCACACCCCCAATCACTAGGATCAGGGAACCTGCCATTGTAATTACATTTAAATAAAACTCTGTTATTAGATGAGACGTTTGTAAATTAGCTTCAGCAGGAATTGATCTTTTATTTTGATATGTCAAACTTTCAGTATAATGTAAAACAGCTCTTCAAGGACGTATTGTTAAGTATGATTCAGGCCGGGGAGAGAAAAAGAACTGTAGCAACATGAACAATGAATCGGAAAAACGGAGCTAAAAATATTCCTGCTAATTTAATATATATATAGCCCTCTCCTGAGAAATAGCACAAATTTAATGAATGTTCAACTCTCCACAAATGAAACCCAAGTATAGGAAAGGCTGGAAAGCTTTTGAAAGCCTAAAATTCAATGGTTAATGCAACTATTATCTCTCCTGAAAATCAAACTGGCACGAAAGGGCCAAAGAAGCATTCAAATAATTTTATATTCATATACAGTTTGTCAGAGTGAAAGGATTCATGGAGTACAAAGATAATTCTTTGCAATAGTTAGAGTTATGGCCTTATTTTCTATTCATAAATTAAAATGATTATTATTGCAATGTTAACCGCATCTTGTTGCACTAATGAAAATAAATGTTCTGAATCTTTCCAATGCTTCACTGCCTTCTAAATACTGGTAAGTCATTCATCACCTAAGACAAGTAAGACAGATATATTTATGTCAATTCAAAGCATTTCCTTGTGATTGTGGTTTTGTTGATAAAATAATTGATCACTCTTCCAGGCTCTCATTAGGAATGAGAGCCCTGTCTTCTCGTGTCAGTGTTTGTTCCTGTTTTAAAAAGTTGGAAGCATTTCTATAACTGCAGAATTGTATTGTGCCATTATGAAAATACATTTTCATTGGTCAGTTTGGCTTTCTAGGGGCTACAAATGTCCAACTCCAGGATCATCAGGTCACTGATAACATTACTTCCTGTCTGCTGTCCACACAGAAGTCAGACTTTGTTTTTAGTGCAGAAATGAAATCAGCCTGCCAGCCGTTCACAATCAGAGAGAAATTGATTATATTATAACCAGTATTGTTATAAAGCTGATAGTACTTTTTTGGATTCCCAACCACTGCATTATCCAACCGGGTGGGGGGGGATTGGGGTTGGGATCAGGGAGGAGGGAAGGCAGGAGGGTAGGAGGGTGCCTGAAGGCACAGTCGAAAAGGAGGGTCCTGAGACATGCCTTGAAGGAGGCAATGGAGGGATTGTGATGAAGAGCATGTGGGATGGTGTTCCAAAGGGTGGGAGCAGAAAGGCTGAAAACCTGATTTCCAATGATGGGACGGGCTGGGTGGAGACGTGGAGCAGGCCACAGTCTGCTGAACGGAGGGAGTAGACAGGTTGATATGGGGTTAGCAGGTCACAGAGGTAGGGAGGAGCAAGGCTGTGGAGGGCCTTGAAGGCGACGACGAGGATTTTGAACTCTATCCTCTGGGGGGTGGGGAGCCAGTGGAGCCAGGCGAGGGTGGGGGTTATAGAGTCGCGGAGCTTGGTACGGGAGACGACATGAGCTCACATTCACAGCCAGTCTGCTGTCTTGGTCAGCCGAGTATCTGACATGTAAGGAACCCCATCATCATGCTTACAAATATCCAAACTTGTTGAGAGTTTTTTTATATACATGCCTCTTTTGTATTGATATTTCCCCCTGTTTGTGGAATGGTGTGTGCACTTTCTCCCCAAAGGGATGTACCATGACCATTTTTAAAGACAAAAATTATTACGATTTTGCATCATAATAATAATAATCTTTGCATTTGATATAGCGCCTTACCACATCTTCGGACGTCTCAAAGCGCATCACAGAATATACTGTAAAGTGAATTGACTGTATATTTTGTGGGCAAAACTTGGTTACCAATTATGCACAGCAATGACCCACAAATAGTCGTGTATTGAGTGAGCAAATTATTATTATTATTTTTATTTATTTATTTTTTGAAGGAATTATTACCCCCAGAAAAGTGATCAGCCAATCGACTAACAACTGGGTTCCTCCTTACTGCTAGGAAAACAGAGGCGGGTGGACTAAGGAAATATGCCCTGCCAGGAATTGGACCCAAGTCCTTTTGTTTATGAGGTGAGTGCTCTAACCACTGAGCTACAGGACTCCACAATAGATTTGATAAAGACATTCAATAATTTCTGTTTCTATGTCACACATGATTGATGAACATGGGAGCTGAATTGGATCTGTATTCTATACCAAAAACTGATATACAAAAATGTACAGTGATGCACACCATCATTGTACTCAATCACACCGAATTACTCATATACAGTCTATAATTCTGTTGGTTAATTTTGAATAACAGTTTCTAAACAAACTTGCTAGTGCTATTGTGCAGCTTGTTTTCTCTCTGCTGCCTCCTTCAGGTTGTTGTAATGTCCAACTTCTTTTTGCAAGAAGATTGTTTTGTCTATGACACATGTAGAAATCCATTGCCTTTCTCAGGAGTAACGAAATTGACTGAGAGTATCACATATATATATCACCTACACATGGAAATGTCATTGAATCTGGAATGGAAAGCGTAGCTGTTCACTTACACAAGACTGACATATGCAAAACCTCCTTTCTGTTCTTAAGACACTTCATTTCCAGCTCCTCAGAACTCACAGAAAGAGAATTTCTGCTTGCTAGTTATGCAGTGCAATCTCTCCCAGGAGAGAGGTAAAAATCATAGCTAGTACATACTTGCCTATGGAGAACATGGGTGCAGGGTGACAGAAGTCAAATCATTAGAGACCCCGAAGTGCATACAGTGTATTAGGATGCTGCCAGTATTGAACCAGCTAAAACAACAAAGATTAAATTCATCCTACCCTAATGTACATCAGCCACTTTTGCTCTGAGAATATAAATGTGCATTTCAGCTTGTAATAATAATCCTCACATTTGACGTAGCATCTTATCACATCTTTAAGATGTCTCAAAGCGCTTCACAGAATATTCTGTAAAGTAAATAGAAGGTATATTTTTAAGGAATTATTACCCCCAGAAAAGGGATCCACTAATCGACTAACAACCGCATCCCTACATACTGCTGGGTAAACAAAGGCGTGTGGAGTAAGGAAACTTGCCCAACTTTTCCCCTTGTCGGGAATCGAACCCAGGTCTCTCACTTGTGAAGCAAGTGCTCTAAACACTGAGCTACAGGTTTCCTGAATTTCCTGAATGTACTGAATCTAGGCTGCCCAATCATAAACTAAACAATTTAGTGAATGACAACTCTCAAGTGATGTAGAGGCATTCAAACCTTTTTCTTCTGTGTTTGTCTTTTTTCAGGAATGGGATAAATTCACGTCAAAGCAGTTTTCGGGACATGAGATGAACTCATATCCCTGAACCTATAACTTGAGGTCCTAGTTCCCTGTCTTCTGTTAACCCACACGTGTTTTCCAGACATTAGCAAGTACACCCTAAGTATATTTCTGAAACCCCACCCCTCCCCCCCACCGAGAAAAAATCTACACTTTACAACTGGCAATCAGACTTTTTCCTTCTGTGAGCTCTCAGCAGCTGTGTCAGACTCCCACAGACTAGATGTGCAATTCCTCTCTCTTCCGAAGAGAGAGACTGCACACTTCCCAACAGGCAAACAGAAAATGTAGGTGCGTGTCATCTATTTGAAATAGATACTATTCATTTCTGGAACAAAGACTCACCCAAACATTCACAGTTGCAATGATTTTCAGCAGGTTTAATCCCCTGTAAGGACCCAGATAGGCAAAGTAGTTTGGATTACCCACACACCCACCCCATGCATAAAAAATGCATTTGCAAAAACATGTATAGTGAGAAAGGTACAGGAGCTGTCAATAATGTACTTAGCAACCAATGAACATTAATTTCATGTGATTCTGTAATTCTTAACAATGGTAGTTAATCACATAAATAAGGGTATTCATAAATCCCTCTGTGCACAGACATTTAAATATTTTTGACAGAGTTATAGAATTAAAGAATCATAGAATATTACACCACAAAAGAAAGGTATTCGACCCATCTTGCCTGAGTCAGCTCTTTGGAAGAGGTAACTAATCAATCCCACTCCCCTACTTTAGCCCCATATTCTTGCAAATTTTTCCTCTTCAAGTACCTATCCAATTCCCCTTTGACAGTTGTTATTGAATCTGTTTCCACCACCCTTTCAGGCAGCGCATTCCAGACCGTAACAACGCTCTGTGTAAAAAAAAGTGTCCTCATCTCCCTTCTGGTTGTTTTGCCAATTATCTTGAATCTATTTTCCCTGATTACCCACCACCTACCAGTAGAAACAGTTCCTCCCTATCTACTCTATCAAAACTCCTCATAATTTTGAACACCTCTGTTAAATAAGCACTCTGAGAAGCTACCCTGCGTGGAGGGCACAATATAAGTGTAAGTTGTTGTTATTGTTGTTGTTAAATCTCCTCTTAAACTTCTCTGCTCTTAGGAGAACAATCCCAGCTTCTCTAGTCTCTCCACATAACTAAAGTCTTTCATCTTTGGTACCATTCCTGTAAATCTCCACTGCACCCTCTCCAAGGCCTTGATATCATTCCGCAAGTGTGATGCTCAGAATTGGACACAATACTCCAGCTGAGGCCTAACCAGTGACTTATAAAGGGATAGTTGTTTAAACAAAGTTGTTGGGATGTGGAATGCCTTGTCAAGTAAGGTGGCAAAGTCCAGTGTGGGTTTCACAAGAGAAGTAGACAAGTATATGAAAGACAGAGGCTTTAATGGGTAATGGGGTAGGGTGGGTCAGCAGGATTGAATGAATAGCTTGCTCTCAAAACTGACGCAGACTCAATGGGTCAAAGAAGGCTCTGTCTGCGCAATAAATTTCTATGATTCTATGACACCTTCTTATAAATTTTTAACATTGGATTAACAATCAATATTGACCCTATTTGCATACAAACAGAGTTTGGGGCAAAATTTGCAGAATTTCTTAATCCATGTCTTGCACTAATTAACATTAGAAGTGAGTTAAGAAATATTCACAAATTTGTCCCAATTCATTAATTCCTTGCCACCTAAGAATTTACCTTCTCTCACCGCACTACACAGTAGTCTCCAATCTCCTGCAGACAGCTTTTCATGGTCAGTTAGCCATTTGCTGGTCAAAACACAGGAAACCAACGTTATATGGTTAGTTTCCCGCTGTAGCCCAGCTGACTATATACAGTTTCCTTTTTTTTAACTGACCAGGAGAAGCAGCTGTGGGGGAATTGGGTGCAGGGAACAATGTGGTGAATGAAGGTAAACTCTTACTTCGCAAGAGTGATGCTATTTAAAGAGGAGGAAGAACATTTTGAGTATTTCTTAACCCTTTTGTGTGTTAATTTCTGTGTATCAGCTAGAACAACACCTCCAACAATGCAGCACTCTCTCAGTGTCAGCCTAGACTTTGCTTAAACCACAATCTTATGACCCAGAGGTGAGAGTGCATCCAACTGTACCAGGTGACACCTATACAAGATCTATCAGAAACAATCACTTTTAGAGTCAATCTCTTATGCTACCTTCATTGAACAGTGTACAGTTGGATAAATGTTTGAATCTCTCTCTCTATCTCTCTCTCTTTCTCTGAAGAAATGCCATTTGTTTTTTTCTAGACTATTTATCTCTCATTCATATTGCTGGGAACAATTTACAACAATTACAAAATACATATTGATTTTCTGGTGATCTTGGAAGGTGGTATCCAGGATGATTTGATCCCTAATCGTGAACCTACAATGGGATTTATACACCGATTTCAAAATGATTTGGCACCTATTTGTTCATTGAATTGGTACAAAAAGTATAATATTCATCTCTGGGTCAGAAGATGTGGGTTCAAGTCCCATACTAGGACTTCGAGTTCACATTCTAGCCTGACTCTCCAGTACACCTCTGGAAGAGTGCTGCATTGTCAGCAGTGTCGCCTCTCAGATGAGATTTTAAACCAAGGTCAATCTGCCTGTTCAGGCGGTTGTTAAGGATTTCAAAAGACTAGTTGAAAGGAGAAGGGAGTTTCTTCTGGTGTTGTTATCAAAAATACTCCAAATAAATTGTTCATTAACTTCATGGATATTTGTGTAATCTTGCTGTGTGCAAATTGACTGCTGTATAGCCTGTAAAAATGGACAGTCACTCCTAAAAGCAATTACAGTACTTGTTAAGTGCTTTGAGACACTTCAATATTACAGGCACTATTTTAAATCATTATTATAATAACATAGCTAACTTTTTTATACTCTTGTTCTGATTTTATTTCTAAACATATTTTGTACTATATTTGACCAAAGCATTTCTGGTACAGGATTCTAAGCAATTTGTATTTGTCTTCCTTCTCTCTGTTAATGTACTTTCTTGTGCAGTCATTTCTCTCTGTTAGCATGGTTTCTACTGCAGTAATTGTCTTGGCTTTTAAAACTGACCATTTTTCCCCTCAGCATTTCAGTAACATACATCAATTCCTCATGGATGCCAATATGCTGCCACACACCCTCCCAGCAGCTTCAGAAAAATGAGACCAGTCTGTTGCTAATATATTACATGGCAGTACATGATCCAATCACCAATAACATAACTAACTACAGATAATGGCATCAGGAATGCTCCTAATATTATTTTTTTCGCAACGCTCCCTTGATTGTCTACCTCCACAATTCATCTGTAATGCCAATGACAGTTCAACCAAAATGCCATTATGTGGTTCTATGTTGTTCAGGATGATGAAACAGACAACAAAAACTTCTTCAGAGTTATGTTGGAGTATATCCCCCGAGTAATCAAAATACTCCGACCTAGTTTTTTCCCAAACTTTTGTCTCCATCTCTAAAAGAGAGACTGTCACTAATGGACAGATTTTAAAAAAAATAACATAGACACATTAGATTTGTGCCTTTTTTAGATATTATTTCAGTCAGTTCTCCCTCCAGAAACATTCAACCTTGTTTTGAATGAACAAGGATAAGAGTCATGGCCATTGTCAGATCAATTAGCAAGTGCATTACCGTTATAGTCTTGGCATCACATATTGCCTGTACATTTATAGCATAGAAGGCTTTGTTGTTAATGTAGACAAATGTATGCTCTGCATGTGTCTGGATGAGTATGTGCCCAGTCAGTGGAGTCTATCCTTTGATGTTGTTATGCAGTAACATGGGAAGTTGGATGTCTACAAGGGTAAAGCAATCTAGATGCAAGAATTAATTGGCGCGTCGCTGCCTAACTGATATCAATATTTTCTCTGCTGGGAGTCTGAAAGCTGCCAGTGACATGCAAGATGAGCACAGTGATAAACGTCTTTAGCACCAGCAGGATATAATTGGTGTACACCTCAAACTGCAAATCCTCCTTCAAGTAATAATAATTATAAACCTTTGCATTGGTTGTGTTGTATTTGAATGTTAAATTTGATATCCAGATATGATGGACATTAGACATAAAGCTAATGGGGGGAAATTATGGTTCTCTACTAATTATTGTCGAGGATAAATAGGGAATAGAATATTTTTAGGAAAATGTCTCCTATTTATAAAGCCTTAAAGGATGCAAATTTCTCTCCCAGTTCTAGCACTCTTCATCCAAAAAATGTCCAATTCTATTATTCATTCAATATTTATTCAAGAGGATGATTTATCATTGGTTGTTCTCATTGCTGCTTTTCTCCTCTTTTGCGTGTCTCCTCCACTTACTAAAATTGATGATTTACTAATAGTTTGTCTCCTTGTGCAACAATTGGATATAGCTGAAAAGATGTCTCACAGCTCCAGTGGCTGTACCACCAGAGTTGTAAGGAAATTAACAATGAAACTGTCCGGCACAACTCATACTTTTCAAATATTTAAATTGTTTTTTCTTTGCCTGAATGACTCTGGGGGCGAGAGCTACAATTCAGTGCCCAATTTACATGTCATTGACGAATAAAATTAACACAGAAGATGATTCATGTCTGACAACAGTGCACATCTCACATTCTACTGAACTCAAGAAAGATATATTTCCCTATTATACTGAATCTTAAACCTTTCATTAAGGATTCCAAGCACCCCCACATCATACAAGCTATACTATTCAGAAAGAATCTACCCAACAGAGGCCAGGCAAACTAGAAAATGAGAAAAGTCAGAATTATAGCCAGTGCTCTGTATATTTGCCATTTAGTCCTCTACCTACTGCTGCCTTGCTCACCAGATTCCCAGCTCCTTCCTATACAAGCTGCAGACCATGCTGAACTCTGCAGCTTATCTCTTTTCCTGCACTAGGCTTTGTGGGGGTAATAATTCCTTAAAAAAATAATAATTTGGTCACTCAATCCACGATTGTTTGTGGAACACTGGTGTACGCATTTCATCCACAAAATAGTCAATTCATTTTATAGTATATTCTGTGAAGCACTTTGAGACATCTCAAAGATGTGATAAGGCACTATATCAAATGCAAGGATAATTATTATTATTATTAGTGAACCTATTACGCCACCCTTGCCTGAATCCACTGGCTTACCTTCCCCACAGTGGATCAAATGCAAGATCGTTGTTATTGTGTTGGCATCCCTTCATGACCTTGCCCTACCCCAACTCTGTGACCTCCTGCAAACTACCACACCAGCTGTGCTTTCTGCTCAAAGAATATCAGCCTGCTTCATTCAGAAACTCTTTCAGGACAAAATTGTAAACATCACCTTAGACAGCTTTCTGCACATGCATATTGTTATATTGGTATTAAAAACACATCTTTATTATGTACAAACTCAAATGTACAAGTAAGGCATCTGCAAAACAAATTGTGGTAAGGTCACCTTAGATATCACAAGCTCACAATGAAACTAGCAGTGTTGCTGCCAGATTCCAACACTCGAACACTAGAGAATACAAACCGTGGTTGCTCCGTGGAGTAGGACAGAACAGTGGAGAGGGAATACCAGAGATGCACTGTGAAACTTTCCCCAATGATTCCAGTGATGGAATGATATTAATTAATATTCCTCATGTATACAATGTGCTGAATGATTGCTATCCTTGTAATTTTATTTTCCCTCAGTCTTAGAATGATTCACTTTGAATCATAACAATAATAATCCTTGCATTTGATATAGTGCCTTATTATGTCTTCGAGACGTTTCAAAGAGCTTCACAGAATATACTGTAAGGTGAAACGACTGTATATTTTTGTGGGAGAAATGCGGCAGCCAATTGCATACAGCAGTGTCCCACAAACAGTCATGGATTGAAGTGTCATTGTAACTTACTGGTTTGAGAAAAATGCAAGCACAAAAATAAAGACAGAAAAAATGGTAAGAAACCCTTTTACTAATGAAACACAACTATTCTAGGAGAAATATTTAACCAGGGCAGAATTAGTCAAAATATAGGCAGGACAAGAATTTACTCCATAGTTAGAAACTGTGTATTTCTTTAAGATTCTAGTCTCTCAGATTACTTAGATATTTTTATCAAATTAATTTTTTTTTCGGAATCTAGCTTTGCTCGTGTTTGTCCAGTTAGATACATTAACTTACCATATATTTGTAGGCTGCATGCTATTGAATGAGATTCCAGCGTGGTTTGATAAAACAACTGCAGGATTGGTTTGGACTGTTCTGTTCATGATGATTTAACCAAAGAAGGCTTTATGTCTTTTCTAAATAATAATAATAATAATCCTTGCATTTGATATAGCGCTTTTCACGTCTTCTAGATGTCTCAAAGCGCTTCACAGAATATACTGTAAAGTGAATTGACTGTATATTTGTGGGCGAAACGTGGCAGCCAATTGCACACAGCAGTGTCCCACAAACAGTCATGGATTGAAAATGACCAATTTATTATTGTTTTGTTTTGGAGAGATTATTATTAGGTGTGTGGAGTAAGGAAACTTGCCCAAGGTTTCGCCCTGCCTGGAATTGAACCCAGGTGTTTCGCTTGCAAAGCGAGTGCTCCAACCACTGAGCTACAGGACTCCACAAACATTTGCAGTTCTAGGGCAATGTCCTCCACTGGCCTAGTGAGTAAAGGCACCAGCTGTTCAGCACAGGGCCACATAGCTCAGAAAAATGACATTCTGGGCTAGCGTTCTGCACCAGCCAATATGATCTACAGACTGGGCATATCTAAGATGCTACAATTGGCCTCACTCCCTTGTCATCTAGGTGAGAGACGAGGGAGTAACTTACTTGTGATTTTGTAAACTGTACCCCAATGGATGAAAAAAAGGAAGAGGGAATGAAGAAGATATTGTAAAATAAATTTTAAGGAGTGGAGCAATAATAAAAAATGATAATAATCTTCAATATTAATCCTTGCATTTGATATAGCGCCTTATCACATTGTTGAGACGTCTCAAACAGCTTACAGAAGCAATGTCCCACACACATGGATTGAGTGACATGGATTTTTTTTTGAGAGATTATTATACCTGGAAAGCAATCCGCTAATTGATTAATGACTTGGTTCCTACTTACTGCTCGTAAACAGGGGCTTGTGGAGTAAGTAAACTTCTTTTCTTTTAATATATATTTATTTATAAATATAATAATCCTAAAAATAATCCTTGCATTTGATGTAGCGCTTTTTACATCTTCTAGACGTCTCAAATCACTTCACAGAATATACTGTAATGTGAATTGACTGTATATTGTGTGGGCAAAACGAGGCACTCAATTGCGCACAGCAATGTCCCACAAACAGTCATGGATTGAAGTGATCAATTTTTTAATATTCTTTTTGAAGGATTATTATCAGGCGTGTGGAGTAATGAAACTTCCCCAAGGTTTCGTCCTGCCGGAAATCGAACCCAGTTCTCTCGCTTGCGAGGTGAGTGCTCTAACCACTGAGCTACAGGACTCCACACATAATATTTGGTGCAACAGAAATCCAAAACAAACACAACGTGCAACACCTTCTGTTACAATTCTTTTCCTATTCTCCCGATACCAAAAATATTCAGTTGTTTTTAGTACATTCCTTCACCACACATAGGTTGTGCACACATTTTTTGGGAATCTCCCTTTAAAACAGTCGGGAGTTGCCCCTGTGTACACAACATCCATGTGCGCACCCGCGCACACCCTGATAAGGTCCACTTGCCCCTTTCGGAAGGCGAACTGATGGGCACCGCACACCCACATGTTTACTGTACATACATTTTCAGGATACTCTTTGATTACATCTCGAGCGTCCTTCTGCATCCTTACTTCAGTCAGTTTTTGGATGAGCTCGTGGGTTACCCTGTGGGTGCACCCTGAACTGTATCTGCTGGAGCAGCTCCTGCCGGGGTCAGGCCCCATCTGGCCTTTGTCGTGGTTAAACTGAACTTCAGCTTGTCCCTCAGTATATAATCCCTGATCCTAGCGTGCGCGAGCTTGAGGCAGGCCCTCACCATCCCCTCGATCTGCCAGAAGAACACCTGGTTTCGAGAATGCCAAAGGGCCTCCTTTACCGAGTTTTTGATTCTCCAGGCACTCAATGTGGGTTTCACTGTGAGTGCCGGGAACAGGCTGTACAGCATTGAGTGCCGTGATAGCAGTTCCCCAGGGACAAACTGTGAGAGAATCCATTCCATCTTTCAGTATATAGAAATTGCCTAAGGTTTCACCTCACCCAGGAATCAAACTTGGGTCCTCTCACTTGCGAGGCAAGTGCTCTACACACTATGCTACAGGACTCCACCTTACATTTGGTACGTCTGCGATCTTCTAAAACCTTAACAACCCACCTACTCCCTCCACTTAGCAAGCACTGGCCTGCTTTACAACCTCACTTCCTTCAAGGTTTGTAGTGGCTGGATATCGTTTTGCCAATACAGGGTTCTTCAACATCCTTTAACAACTTACTTTGGTTCATACACAGATTTTTTGAAAATATATATTATATACATATGCCTCTATGATCTCGCCTATCCTAACTCTACAACTTCTTTCATCAATAACCGGTCTTTCCCTTTGTTTGGCTGACACTGGCCTACTCCACAACCTCCGCTCTATGCACCCCACCATTGGTGGTGAGCTTTCAGCTACTTGGTGCCGCTCTCTGGAACTCTATTCCCAGGCCCTCCAAGTTGCTTGCTCCCTCCCCTCTTTCAAGATATGTCCCAAAACATATCTCCTTAACCATGCTTTTGTTCACCTTTCCCCTCCTCACCCCATTCAGTTCCCGTCTATAAAGGGTCAAACTGGCTCTATGGGAGATCAGAAAATTTCCCAAATGCCCCTGTGAATAATTCCCGAGCATCCCCATGATTGCTTTTCAATACTCATCAACCCAGAGCCTGATATCTGGGTGAGTGACAGCTCGGACCAGCCAATGGTCGCCCAGAGCTCGCTCTCCCTGTTGAATGACAGCTACAATAACTAATCACTCCCCAAATCTCGCCTTCCTATTTATGCCCCACAAAGCTTTTAAACAGATGAAGGTTTGTCTTGAATCCGCACCCCCATTTTACCTGAAAATCCCAAGCCCTTTTTGGGGATTTAGGCTACTGCACTCTCAGCTCTGGGGCTGAACCAGAAATTCAAGTGTTTTGGGATGTCCTCATAATGTGAAAGGCACTATTTAAGTGTAAATTCTATTGTGTTATATTCCGTTCGTAAATTAAACCTTAATATTTGCCTCAGCTTCCCCCCAGTCCCAGCTGGGGCCCCTAGCTGATTGTGTGAAATGCTTTGAGATATCTTCTCAAAGTGAAAAGCACTGGATAAATGTAAAATTCTTCTTGTTACCTATCACTCCCATCCTCGCCTGGCTCCACTGGCTCACCATCACTTCGAGGATACAGTTCAAGATACTGGTCTACACCTTCAAGGCCCTCCATGACCTTTCTCCTCCCTACCTCTGTAACCTCCTAACCCTCTACCAACCTGTCCGCTGCCTCTGCTCAATGGGCTCTGGCCTTCTTCACGTTCTCCGCCTCGCCTCGCCTGCCCACCATTGGCGGGCAGGCCTTCAACCTCTCCGCCACCACCCTCTGGAACTCCATCCCTCAGTCTCTCCACCTGGCCCCCTCCCTTGCCTCCTTCAAGACCCATCTCAAGATCCTCCTCTTTGACCGTGCCTTTGGTCACCCTCCTACCTCTACCCTCCCCATCCTCCACCTCTCCTGATCCCAGCCACCAGCTCGGGTGCGGATTCTGACTGTCTAGCATCTTGGAACGTCCTCCTGATGTGAAAGGTGCTATACAAATATAATTTGTTGTGAAATGCAGCTTGATTGATGTAAACAGCCACAAGACTGATCTTTGCTATTATTTTTTCTGTACTATTATATTAATATGTACAATTTTATAGTATTTTAATATACTATTATAATAGTTAGTATACTTTTATCATATATGTGTATACTATATATTAAGAATGTACTATATTTTAATGTACTCTCGAATATAGTATATAATATTAAAAATAATTTTTTAATGTATTTTGTAGCATTTGAGCTACCATTACACCTGTGTAGTATTTGAGCAGTGGACTGAGTGTTTTTACAGCAAAGTAACAAATTGTTACTGTGCTCAGTTGCAGGTGCAGGCAGTGAGGTTCTACTGTATTCAGAATTTGTTGTCTTGGCTGAAAATCCACTTGGGGGTGGTGTTGCATGGGAATGGCACAAAGACCAAATGCCGAGCAAAAGTTCACAAACAATATGCAGACACATTCGTAATTCTGAAAATAATCGATACAGAAACATGGTCACACATAGTCACTCGCCTGAAAGAACTTATGTGATCATATCAACATAAGTGCAAATTATTTTACTGCTAAGAAATTGTTTGTGGAAAAAAATGAACAATCGTTCATAATAATCAATAGTTTATCTGATGACAGTTTGTGACACTGCACAGTATGCAAAATAGCTGTTCTGCTTTCTCACCACATCACTATACTTGACATTAATTACAGTGAAGTGCTTTGGGATATTATGGTTTGATAAAAGTAGTAAAAGTTATTTCTCTTTTCTATTATTTCTATTTCAGCAAGACCGAGGCTCTCCTGATTGACTCATGCCAGCGCCTCCGCACCTCAGGCGCTGGCAGCATAAGCCTCCACGGCTGCACATTCAACCTCACTAAGCCAGTCAGGAACCTGTATGTCTTGTTTCACCCTGAACTGTCCTTTCTCCCCCAAATCCACGCCATGACCAGCACCGTCTAGCACCACCTCCGCAACATCGCCAGGCTCCGCCACTCCCTCAACACTCAGGCTGCCGAAACTCTCACCATTCGTCATTGATTCATCACTCATTCGCATTCGTCACATCAAGGCTCGATTATGGAAACTTCCTCCTCATCAGCCTTCCCAACTCTTCCCTTCACAAGCTGCAGATCATCCAAAACTCTGCAGCTCGTGTACTCACGCGCACCAGGCTCCGCGACCCCATCACTCGCACCCTCGCCCGACTCCACTGGCTCCCCATCCCCCAGAGGATTGAATTCAAGATCCTCATCCTCATTTTCAAGGCCATCCATGGCGTTGTCCCCTCCTTCCCTCTGACCTGCTGACTCCCTACCAACTTGTCCGCTTCCTCCGTTCAGCGGGCTCCGGTCTGCTCCATATCTCCCATCCGACCTGCCCTACTATCGGTGGCTGGGCTTTCAGCCTCTCTGCCCCCACACTCTGAAACTCCATCCCATAGACCCTTCACCTCGCTTCCTCCCTTGACTCCTTCAAGATCGGTCTCAAGACTCTCCTCTTCGATTGTGGCTTCAGTTGCCCTCCCACTCTCTGCCTTCCCTCACCCCTACCCCATTCCTCCCACATCTCGGGTCCTGACCAGCACCTTGGGACATCCTCCCGACGTGAGGGGCGCTCTATAAATGTAATTTTATTGTTGTTGTATTTCAAAATTGTATCCCTTTTCCTTGTATTGTAGATATTATCCTACTTTCCTTTTATTAATCAATAGCAGTTTCAGAGCCCAGCATTGAGTAATTTGGAATATAGAATGGCACAAGCTGTGTGACGAGTCTTTCCTAACCTCCATCGGATTGATTAAGCTGCGGTCCAGTTGAACTCGGGGTAGTGTTCGTTGAACCTTTTCTCTTTGCCCTTCTCTGTAGCACATACACTACTTGCAACACAAGAGATTTCAAAGCTGCATTCCAATGTCCAATACAAAGTCTGCACAGAAAGCTGCTTACTGGCTCCTTCTCTTGTTGTTGAACTCTCTGCCAAGCATTGCCCTGGTTTGGAATTTTGTCTTCCACTTGAATAAAGAGACTAGAATTTACAGCTAAGTATTATTATTTCCCAGGTATAGTTGTTGGACATTGTTACCCTGTGTTCACTGCTAAGAGTAAAGCCTGACTCATACTGGGTGCTCCACATTGCTTTCAATTGGGTCAGAAATAAGAAAACAACAAGGATCCTGAATGCCTCATTTTCAACCCTCGAGTTTCAGACCATTATCTTAAAATTTGAGATTGTGTGGAATTTTGCAAAACAGTCAGATTGAGTCCTAATGATGATGTGGATATCTCACAGTTCCTTTTCAGTATTATAGAAAATCAATTTTGAAATTAAGACTGAATCTAACAACCTTATATTTTGTGACAATGCTCTCAAACCTAAGAATGTCAACAATTTCAAGCTCTTAATTCTGGTATTTGTTGCTCATTCTGTGCCTCTCAAATGCATATAATTCTGCAACTGAAAAAAAATGGTCACTCAATCCATGACTGTTTGTGCATCATTGCTGTGTACAGTTGGCTGCCATTACATATTCAGTCATTTTACTTTACATTATATGAAGCGCTTTGAGATATGTCAATGGCATAATAAGGCACTATATCAAATGCAAGGATTGTTATTATCATTAACAGATTGTCCAAGAGCTTTAAATGAGCACAGACTGGAAACACAGTTTAATTTGCATTCACATCCTTTATTCTGGGTGGGTAAGAATCTCTTTGCTCCTGAAACCACCTCCAGGCAGTTTCAGGATAACAGCCCCGACACAATTTTACTTTACCTGAGGCCATATCTAAAGTGCACTTTTGCCAGCAAACCACTACGAAAATCATCGCAATTTGTCAGCGTTTGTGAAGTGTAAAGATAATTCTATTACATGTGATCGTAGCCTTCCAAGGCCATGAAATACTGTACTCTTTGTGTTTTCAGATCCATTGGAGTAAATTGTCCTCGTTACAGTTGCCTGAACCACACCCTGTAATGTCTCCTGACTATTATAACATTGTACAACTATATCTGCGACTGCACTGTTCGGGAGAGAATAGACATTTACAATTTTTGGAGGCCAAAATTTCTAATCGTTATTTAATATAATTTAAGATGGGAACTGGTTGCTGTGGATCATTCATGCACAACATATGCAGTCAATTCACTTTACAGTAAATTCTGCGAGGAGCTTTGAAACGTCTCGAAGACGCGATAAGGCGCCATATCAAATGCAAGGATTGTTATTATTATTATTATTATTATTATTATTATTATTATTATTAATAAAAGCACACTTGTACTGCGATCCGCAGTACTTAGAGCTCTGTGCTGATGGGTAGCACAGCCAGATCTAAACATAGATTTTCAGCGAGAAGCGCTCTCTGCCAGCAACGAGAGCTGACCTGCAGCTTTTAAACAATTCGAGCCTCATTCTACCAGCATCCACTTAGCTGCAAACGCTGTGATGCCGAAAATAGAAAAAAAAAAGCCAGCAATGAATGTTCGGTTTATTTTGTGTTCGCTTCATGAAAGATTAATACCATCTAAGAGGGGTTTCGTTTCAATTCGCTTCTTGATCTCTGCACTAAACTGGGAGAGAGATTATTCCAATGACATCTGAGCCAAGCCCAGCCATTGGAGTCGGTAGAAGTTTGAATCCATTTAGCAAAGGACCTCATCGCTCCCCAGTAAAACATCTCAGCCTGACTGGGTTTCCTACAGTAAATTCTCTCCATTTTCATTGCACGCTGAATCCCCTTAAATTTTCACTGCGCTTTCTGGGGAACACCCCCCCCCCCCCCCTACGTGCTGCCTGGCACAACGCATTTGCAAGAAATGCTTATTAATTTCAGGCTCAGAAAATTCCTGCCCTTGAATTCTGAACAGGAGAAATGCACAGAATTGCGGAATGCAATATTTCCTTTAGGATCGTCTGTACAAACCGAACCCAGGCTTTCATCTATGGTTTGCAATGAATACAAGTGTATGTGGTGTGTGTGTGTGTGTGTGTGTGAGGGGGGGGGGGGGGGGGGGGGGGGGGGGAGGTGATTGCAAAATGTTTTTCGCATTTTTAAACATTTCCCATCTGAAATGATAGGGACTCACAGTGTCTGTGCCTCGGGGTCCCCCCGCCCCCCCACCCATCACCACCAAACACTGCAGATTCAATTACGATTTTAACTGTCCAGTGAAATCTGGTACCCAAAGCGATGATGTGTGTCTGTGTGTCTGAGGAGAACTGCCGCAGCATTTGAATAATCGCACATATTTAGGTCCAGATGTGACATGGATCTGCATTTCACTGGGAACCTTACCCACATGCGGCGAATTTGTGCATCAACACACACACACACACACACAGACACACTCACACACACACACACAACGTGCGAAACATATACACAACACACAGTTGATAAAATAAGGTGTTATTTTAATGAGTGGGACCGCTCGGACTGAACTTGACCATCGGGTCCGCGGTCAGCAGCATCCACCCAGCCCCCTCCCCTCCCCCAGCCCCCCCCCCCCAGCCCCCTCCCCTCCCCCCAGCCCCCCCCCCAGCCCCCTCCCCACCCCCCCCCCCCCAGCCCCCCACCCAGCCCCCTCCCCCAGCCCCCTCCCCAGCCCCCCCTCCCCAGCCCCCCCTCCCCAGCCCCCACCCCAGCCCCCTCCCCAGCCCCCCCTCCCCAGCCCCCCCTCCCCAGCCCCCCAGCCCCCCCAGCCTGAGTGCGATGAGACACAGGCTGCGTGTGTGATGCTCCTCAGGTTATTGGGCTGCTATTTTTAGAAAAGCCCCCGAGCTGTGCCGCCACTCGTGTAAGGAAGGCGAAGGGAAGAGGCTCTGACAGATATCGCATCTACTGTGGGCATAACTCCCCCCCCACCCCCCCCCCCTCTCTCTCTCTCTCTCTCTCACGCTGCTCCAGAGGACCATATGGCGGGTTAGGGCACCATCGCCGACCGTCCGCTCTCCCGAACCACTGGGCAGCCGAAGGACAGACAACGCCGCTGACAGGTCAGTGCGTGTGTCGCCGTCCCTCCCCCCCCCCCCACCCCCTCCACCCCCCCCCCCGCCCCCCCCCCTCCCCCCACACCGGACCCGGTGCTGCGAGTGTGGCTTTGCAAACATGTTTTGTTACCGGTGTCGCTTGAGCGCAGCTTTGCACGTTGCACACTTCGAAACCGACCGGATCTGTTCCCTGTACCGGGGTACAGGGGCTGCTGACAGCTCGCGTGTTGCCCCGCAAGAGCTGGTTTTATTTCTGTTTGGATTTATTTATTTGTTGTTGTTGTTGTTGTTGTTGCTGTTGCTGCTCAGCATCGTCTCCATGTCCTGACAGGAGAGATCTGCCGTTCAAGTCATCCCAGAGCATTGGTACACACGTAACAGAGACTTCAAGGCGAGTTTTTTTGGTGGGTGTTTTGGCTGTAAAAATGTCCCCCCCCCCCTCTCCCCCTCCCGGGTCACAACTACTTTTAACCCTCGATTGCCCGGGGTTTTGGTCCTGTAGTGGTTCGGGATGAAGTTGCACAGTTTCATAACAGGTGGTCCTTTTGCTTCCATCCCCTCAATAGTGCTCAAGATGGAATATTTCTTGGGAATTGATGTTACATGGTGATTTTTTTTTCTAAAAAAAAACGTATCGGTTATTTTAGGGTTGTAATGCGTTGTGCCCTATTGCCCGGCACCTACCACATTTGCACACTGTGTGCGGTTGGTTGGATTTCCTGTAAACGCACAGAAAGCGCTTATTCAGATCTGTGTCTGTTTCTCTCCTCTAAATGCTGCAGATGCCGAATTCAGTGAAGTTGGTTTCTTGTGCCAATTCTCTAGACTTGCGGTCGCAATCCTAATCTCCAGTTTGAAACGTTTAAACCCAGTGGACATGAGTGATGTACACACCGAGTGTGTGCATGTACGTGTGTTTGTGTGTGTTGCTGCAATAGGGGATTTCCTGGGAAGCTGGTACATTGCATGTTTTTATCTTATCCTCCTGCTTAGAAATCAGTTTGCATTATTGTCGACACACCCCCTCCTCCATTATCTGCCATTGGCTTTTGCATCGCTTGTTTCCTTGTTACCTTTAACACACTGTACCTCCGCCCTATGGTGAAGATCCAGGAGTTTGTTATTGTGGTGATCGGAATTGAATGCCATACGCCAGCCTGGCAGGACACCTCCTTATCCTTGACTAGGGATAATTTAGTTATCAATGTTGCCATGACTTGAAGGCAATGCGGACATGTGGGCAGCAACGTGCCAGGAACTGAGCTTTGACAGTGATGGGAGACTTTGGCGGAGATAAAAATAGACTTTTCCCCTCTTTCTTAAATGATGTTCACTGGAAGGCTGGACCAGCACAACAGGACCGATGCTCGATTCAAACTGCGGCGTGGCAGCGCTTGAAATAGCATCCATTAACATTTACTAGGAGCAACCGAGGATTTTTCTGTGCGACTTAACGGGGAGCAGCAGGCGGTTGGGTCATTCTGGTGGGGATTTGGGAAGGAGATGTGCATGAACAAGCACAGGCAAACATCTGACCGCTCTGCCAGGATTCATTTAGTATCCCTTGAATCGTGCTTGGTGATTTGTAAAGTCAGAGTTAAGCACAGTAATGTGACATTGATGCTAATATTTCATAAATCATTAGCAAGTCACATGATGAAATAAACACTTGGTGGGGGGGCGGGGGGTTGCTGTGAGTTAGAGTTGAGGTGGGTCAGTGTTGAGAAATGGAACTGTTTGCACTTGTAGTGGCCAATGTACCACATCCAACCTTCTCGAGTCAAATACAATAGACATGAGGGCACCAACTTGCACCTTTACATTTGAAAACTGAATGATGGAAAGAATCTCAGCAATATTATACGGCCCTTGCTTGTGGTCATATGCAATATCTTTGTTATCACAATAAAGACCTCAATTGTACCTCCGTAACAATGGCATTCAGACTACATTCAGTTTACTTTGTAAATTCTGTTATTTTAGACTGCTTTAAAACCAGTGGTGACATTCGGTTACAAGCAATTACAATTCACATTTATATGGTACCTTTCATCTGGAAGGACATCTCAAAGTACTTCACAGAGTTGGCTGAGAGCTCAGGCTGGAGATGGGAACCTGAGGAAGATGGAAATGTGGCCAAAAGTGCGGCTGAAAAGACAAGTCTTAAGGTGTGTTTTGAAGATGGAGAAGAAGGGGTTAATGCGAAGGAACTCTGTGTGAGCAAGGAGTTGGAATAATCTGGACCTGGACATGATGTTCAGTCAATCAGTCAGAACAAAATTAGTCTTAGAATCGATTGACGAATCATAAGAACATAAGAAATGCTACACAAAAAAGACCAAGGTCCATATAGTTTGCCTTCCACCTTCCTGGCGGTCGCTTGCAGATATGTCCCAAACTACCCATGTAGTATATACTATATAGTGTGGGTGTGGGAGGAGGGGGCGGTGGGGGAGGATCAGATCACCCTTTCCTCACACTACTCAGACTTCTAGCCATTTTGAAGTACATCTGAGAAAACAAAAGCTTATTTGCTTCCAGAAAAGACCATCAACATCAGATACTCTGACACCAAGTAGCTCATCATAATGTGTGAATTATGATGATTATTTCACAGCAAACCTGTGAAATCATATTTTTTGACATTGTAACCTTTCTCCTAGAATTATTTGAAAAGAATCTTTGGATGGATTTCATACCGTAGGTTTAGAATTTCCTTCATAGTGTGAAGGGTGCTGTATGAATACAAGTTGTTGTTGTTGAGTTCTTGGCTGCTGATGGCTATGTTGAGGTCCCAGTGGTCACACCCAATGTGCTGCCCCTGTGGAACCATTTTGAATGTACCTCAACATCTCTTGGATAAACAATATGCTGATATTGCCAGGGTCCACTTTCCTGAAGGAGCCCACTTCACTTTTGCTAATCTAGCGATTCAAATTATTTCCTTCTCCTCAACTACTTATTGAGTGATCAAAACAAGGGCACTTTGCCCAACATCCAGGAGCAGATGGCAACTTTCAACAATAGCCCTCAAAATGGGCAAGCTTCAATTGAAGAGGCAGGAGAGCAGCAGACAAGTTCCCCAACCAGCCTAGAGGAAGCTATGCCATACATCGCTGACTTCTTGGCAGCAGTCTGTAGAAACAATCCTTCCTACCTTGTAGGCTACAAACTGAAGTTGGCGAAAAATGCAAAGTAATTGAGCCCCTGCTCATTGCTGCTATCTCTTCAATTTGAGATTAAATTGCCTTCACAGTTTGTCGACTAGAGATACTTGGACATTGCTTCATGACTAGTAGAAAGTTGCAGCGTCTAAAACATCATCCCATAGTAGTTTGTGAAGAAATAAAAGCTCCACCTTTTAAGAACTGTAGCAGATTATCAGTACAATATGGTTTGAGACCAATTGTGACAGCAATTGCCATTAGATTACGTTATTTTTATGCTTTAAAAGTTTTTGCTTATTATTGGGCCATGTTTATTTGTGTAGCATCCACACAATTGGCAACACTTCATAACTGATGGAGCCATGAAGAGATTTAATAGCATTATTTCCCTCTTTCCTTTAATTACTTAACATTTTTCTATTATCTTTACAACAATCTTTCAAGTTGAACACCTTCTAATAAAAAGGAAGAGACTTTGATATACAATATTTTAAATCCTATTTATATCTTGAAGTTGCGTTTGTCTGCTAATAATTATCTTTCTTTCCACTAAAGACAATTACCAGAATATGATAGCTTCAAGAGATAATCATGTACTCTGGTCCAACACATTATAAAATTGTACTGACCACCATGAACTATGTGTACATTTCTCAAACCATCACACATGGTTCAGAGCTACTGTGCAGGAGATTGACAAGATTGGTAGTGTTGTTGTGACGGAATACACAGGGTTAGGGAAATGTAAGTGGTAAGCCTGGTTTCTGAAGGTTTACCTGTGCCCAGATTCATATTATGCTATTCATGGGGAAGGGTGAATCACTCTGTGCTTCAGCCTTGGGAAGCTCGACTAGTCCTTGGGTCCTCCCCTTTGTGTGGTTGCTTGGTGACACAACCTTATGAAACTCCCTAAGGATTAGGTCCTATTCATGTTAGTCTGTGATTAACTGGGCTGATTTCCACTTACTCTCGTAAAGATGTACACTTCAACTTGAATAACAAGGTACAACCAAACAACCAAACTGAAAGTTGTGTTTTTTTTGGTCAGCCAGATTTCTGACACATGCAGAAACCCATCCCCACGCTTAAGAGTATCCAAATCAAACTGAGAGTTCGATACATCCCACATATACATGGAAATTCCAGAGATCTTTATTGAATGGAATGTGCACTCTCTCCCTGGAGGGATGCATCCCACAGTGGTCACCCTTGACTCCAGGACCATGGCTGTCCAGATAGAATATCTGTCAGACATCAAGTCCTGGATGAGAGGTAATTTTCTTCATTTGAACGTCAACAAGACCGAGGCTCTCCTGATTGGCTCCCGTCAGCCCCTCCACACCTCAGGCACTGACAGAATCACCATCCATGGTTGCACACTCCACTTTGCTAAGCCAGTCCGGAACCTTGGGGTCTTGTTTGACCCTCAACTATCCTTTCTACCCCACATCTGTTCTATGACCTGCTCTGCCTTCCACCACCTCCTCAACATTGCCCGGCTCGGTCAGTGTCTCACACCTCAGGCTGTCAAAAACCTCATAACGTTTTCATTACATCAAGGCTTGACTATGCAACTTTATTGTTTGTCGGCCTCCCCAACTCCTCCCTCCATAAGCTGCAGATCATCCAAAACTCTGTAGCCCGCATCCTCTCTCGCACTAAGCTCCGCGACCCTATCAACCCCATCCTCACCCAACTCCACTGGCTTCCTATCACACAGAGGTACAGTTCAAGATCCTGGTTCTCACCTTCAAAGCCCTCCATGGTCTTGTTGTTGTTACCTAATTCTGGAAAGTATGAAGCGAGGGTTGAAAGAGCAAAGGGTTGAGGACCCCAGAGTCTGTGTCGGGGTACTGCTAGATTCTAACCAGCTAAAACCACATAGTTTGCCATTGAAGGCATGGTCTGGCAAGCTTTCTTACTATTTGTCCAGCTAGGACCAACCTACCCATTAGGGCTTTGACTTGCAGGGTTAACAGGAATTGAGTGGGAAGAATGCCCGCCCCCAGTGACTGGTCTGCCCTTCCAAGTGTTGGCAGTGAGCCAGGCTGGCTGGGCTGTGATCAGCAGTGCCCTGGAATATTGTGGACCCACCTGGCTCAGGAACCAGACTACTGAGACCGCCACAGAGGGCTGGCTTGATTCTGACCCCTCCCCCAAGGAGGATAGTCTGTTAAAAAAACTGACATTAATTATTTTTATGTTTGTCTCCCAGAGTTTCAAGCCAAAGATGGGAAATATTGGATTCGTGTCATGTATAACTAGAATCGGACTGTCTAATCTCCTTTACTTAGCATCCTTGAATCTATTAAATGGATCAGTATTGGGCACCTGACCACAAATCAGAATGACCTTCCTTTAGTACGAAATGAAACTTAAATTATCAAGTTTAACTCAGATAGAAATAAGAACGTCTGACATGGAAAATGAGAAATTCCTCACTGGGCTTGTGTGGATGCTTCCTGAAACTAGGGGTAAGAAAGAGAAATAAACTGCAGTTTTATAGTGCTTTATCATTTCAAATTGTTTTTTCCTAATTGTTTTTGTAATCACTGAAATAGCCATTTTCACTAACAATGAGCGACAAATAGCAATGAGATGGAGATGAATGAACATTTAATCTGGAGGACTGTTGGCTGGGGCATTACAGTATCATTCCTTTTCTTTTTGAAAAACTAATATTCTCTTCTGACATGAAGCCTGAACCCATAAGCTGCTGACCCAAAGGTGAGAGTACAACTAACTAACTCATACCTGGAAGTGTAGTACACTTTGGTCTACTGGAACTGACTAGCTGGAAGCACCACTGGCATCACTTCCTGCATATAATACCCATGTATAGTGAGATGACAACAGTGGTGGCCTGTTTATATTGCTCTTTCTTATAATATGGGTATATTCTACTGTGATGCAACCAAATCACTGCATTATAATGGGCTTGGGTTATAATTTGAGTTGAAAAATATCTTATCTGTTCGATCTCTCAATTACACATCTTTCCCCCTTAAAGATATTAATATATAATAATCTTTGCATTTGATTTTTGTAACATATGAGGAGCAAGGCTGCTTGGTTGGCCCTACTTAGACACCACGTATAACTATGATTGTTATTTTCAGTTTGTAAGACAAATGGATGACAGCTGTCAGCCTGGCCCAGTCGGTAGCTCTTTGCCTCCGAGTCAGGATATTATGGGTTCAAGCCCGATGTTGACATTTTGAGTTCATTGTCTAGGTTGGTGCTCCAGTGCAGTACCGGGGGAAGTGCTGCATTATTGAAGATGTTGTTCTTTAGATGAGATGTTTAAACCCATCTATCTGCTTATTTAGGTGGATGTTAAAGATCTCATCACACAATGTGAAAAGAAAAGGGAGTTTCTTCCATTGTCTTGGCCAACAATCCCCCACAGTAAATGTTGATATTTTATTTTCAGTGATCAGACCGCCGACATTCAAAAGATTCTTATATAAGTTCTTCATTGTGTTTTGTACGCGTTGTGAGTACGAGACATTTTGGATGGACGCCATGGACGCTCGCCTACTGTGCATGATAATTGCAGAGATTGAAGCTGCAGGAAAATGACAAGGTGACATTTCCATTCAGCTTTGATATTTGTGGAGAAAGAGAGGCAGATGGAGAATGGGTTTGGATGGAATACCGCTAACTGACTCTAATCTTCCTGGTTGCCTGCACCATCTGGTGCAAAATGTTATAAGATAGGTGTGAAGTGGCAATAGGAGAGCTGAAGTCTAGCATGAAGCTGTTTCACTCACAGCCACATTGCACATTGTGGAGACTGGGACTTTATTATCCATTCAGAGGGAGCTGTAAACACTTGATTTTGACTGATGTGATTATACATATCATCTTAATGAAAGAGTGGGTTGTCATCCAAATGCTATCTTTTTCCCAGAATGTTAATAAACAGGGTGTTTATAGAGTTTAAACAGATATATCTTTCTATAGAACATCCTGTGTGAAAATTGTGTGCTCTCAGCTCTTTAAAATAGAAACATTATTCAAAAAAGTATCACAAGTGACTTGCAATCTGTCACCATATTAACTGGATTTAACTAACTAGAGGTTACCAACAATAACAACAATTTAACCTTTCATGTTGGGAGATAATCTTAAATTATTTTATAATGACAGAGTAGGAGCCAGGTCTAGGTGATGGATAAGGAGGGAGATGGATGGAAACACAAAGAGACAGTAGACCTGTAGGTGGGCTTTGAACATGGAGGCAGAGGGAGCAAAATGGAAGAACTTTAAAAGAGGGTGAGATCAAAGTGTTTGGAAGCTCTCCTGCTAATGGTGGGGTGGAGTGGGAGGAGGGCATGGAGAATCTAGAGTCGGCAGAATGCCAGGGGAGTAGGATCACGGAGATTGGATGAGATAAAGCATTCCATTCCATACAATACAATTTTAGAATTTACATTTATATAGCATCTTTCAAAGCACTTAACAATATTGGATGGGCCCAAAAGCTGAGGTGGGAACTGATGGGGGTGGAAAGGGGAAAGATAAATCAAGGTGGTATACTGAAATGGTTGAAAAAGTGACAAGTGACTTAACCTTTGTCACACTCATCCATGGACTCAAATAGTCTAAGCTGACTTCCTAGTGCAGTGTGTTACATTGTCGGAGGAGCTGTACTTCGGGTGACATGCTAAACTGAGTGGGCACTACCCAGAGAGGGAAGGGAGTTTCTCCCAAGGCCCTGACCAACAATCTCCCAAATAAAATTGATCATTCACCTTATGGCTATTTGCGGAACATTGCGTAAATTGGTTACCGTGTTTGCCCGCACAGCACACTTTACAATATAACCTGTGAAGTGCTTTGAAGTCCTCCTGACATGAAAGACATTATACCAAATGCAAGAATTATTATTATTGTATTAGTTTTCCCTCATCAATATGGTTCACACATGTAGAATGACCACCAGGAAACGATACCAGGGGATAGCTGCCAACTATAGAACTGCACCATAATATAAGTCATCTTTAAGAGCGGAGGGGATAAAATGTGATTAGGAGCATTATCAGAAAGGGAATAAAAATCCTCTTGTTACCTAATAGCTTTCATGCTGCATTCTCATTTACAATATGTGGATGGAGTAGTATTCTGGCTCTCAAATAGATCACTGCTACTTAATTGGAGAACAGATATAATGCCGATAGGTTTCTGTCAGGCTGGGTTGCCAGAAAGGCATACAAAATCCAATTAATGGGTAAGAGTGAAAACAGTTTTAAATCAATCTCTTGTTTTGCAGATATTTTGGGTCACTGTATACATCCATGACTTTGGAGAAAGATATTATTCCTGCAATTAAGACAAGTTTCTGACTTCCTCATTTGATTCTGTTCTAATTTTGTACAAAACCTTTAGATATTACAAAATAATTACATGGAATTGCATTGACTGAAACAGGCTATTCGACCCAGCTTTTGCAGGCTACTTGCCTGCAAAATACTCCACTTTACAGTAAATCCTGTGAAGCGCTTTCAGACGTCCACCTGACATGAAAGGCATCAATAATCCTTGCATTTGATCTAGTACCTTATCACATTGTTGAGACGTTTCAAAGCGCTTCACAGGATTTACTGTGAAGTGTAGGGAAGTGTGGCAGTCAATTTGGGCACAACACTGAACCACAAACAGCCACAAAGTGAATGAGCAATTTTATGTGGAAGTTTGTTGGCCAAAACACTGTGAGAAACTTCCTTCTCTTTTTTAACGGCCCCCAAACAAGCAGACGGCACCTTGATTATAATGTTTCATCTGAAGGACTGCACCTCAGACAATGTTGTGCACTCTACCCCTCATCACTGTATTGGAGTTCAAAATCTATGTGAGTTCAAAATCCCAACATTGGCCTTGAACACATGACTTTCTGACTCAGAGACGAGAGTGTTATCATCTGAGCCAGGCTGACCTCAAGTGTTCTTCCCGACCTGAAAGGTGCTATATCAAACACAAGGAATACTATTATTATTTTAAAACATATATTTATTTTTATGATGAAAAGTGTTCAGCGACATTGGATTTTTATTTTTTGGACTACATCACAATATTTGACTTGTCTTCGTAACTGCTGCCATATACTGATGATATTTTCAAGGTTTTATCAACTATTATATTTAGATGCTATTTAATGCCCACTTTAAAACTTACCTCTTCACCAGCACCTATGGTCACCTTTCCTTTGCCTTGCTTGGCATTCAACCTCATCACTGTAAAGAGCTCCAAGATATTTACTCACATGAAGGTGCCCACAGCACAGAAACTGCTCTGGGCAAGGTCACAAATGACATCCTGACCATGTGTGACCAGGGCTCCCTCTGCCTCCTCATCCTCCTTGACCACTCCGCCGTTTTTTACACTGTGGATCATTCAATCCTCTTCCACCGCCTTTCCTCCCACCTCAACCTCCAAGGTTCTGTCCTTGACTGGTTCAGGCCCTCCCTTTCATACTGCCTCCACTTCGTCTCAGCTAATGGCTTCTCCTCCAGCCCCTGCACCATCTCGAGTGGCGTTCCTCAGGGCTCTGTTTTCGGTCCCCTCCTCTTCACCCTCTAGTGCTCCCCCTTGGTGAACATCATCCGCAGACATGGGGTAAATTTCCACATGTATGCGGATGACACCCAACCCAAGAACAAATACATTCCCACAAAAGAGAAAAGTAGGGAATCCAAACCTCCCTGGATGACGAAGGTAATTGTGTCTAGACTGAAGCAGAAAAAGGAGGTGTATAACAAATGTCAAGCCCAAGTTACAGAAGGCAACTAAATAGAATATAGGAAGTACAGAGAACTGAAAAAAGAAATAAGAGGGGTAAAAACATTATACGAAAAAAGATTAGTGGGTAACAATAAAGGGAATCCTAAAATATTTTACAGACATATCAAGAAAAAAAGGTTAGTCAAAGGTAGAGTGGGGCCAATTAAGGACCAAGGCGGAAATCTTAGTGTGGAGGCAGAGGGCATGGCTGATGTACTGAATAAGTACTTTGCATCTTTCTTCACAAAAGAAGCGGATGCACCAAATGCCGCAGTATCTGAGGAGAGGGTAGAGGAAAGGAATAGGCTAAGTATAAACAGAGAGGAAGTACTAAAAAGGTTGACTGGGCTCAAGGTACATAAGTCACCTGGTTCGAACAAGATGCAGCCAAAGTTACTATGGGAGGCACGGGTACAAATAGCGGAGGCTTTGGCTACAATTTTTCAATCTTCTTTGGACACAGGGGTGATGCCAGAGGACTGGAGAGTGGCTAATATTACTCCCGTGTACAAAATGAGGCAGAAGGACGAACCTGGGAACTACAGGCCAGTCAGCCTAACTTCAGTAGTGGGGAAACTCCTGGAGACTATAATCCGGGACAGAATAAATCTTCACTTAGAAGAATATGGGTTAATTAGGGAGAGCCAGCAAGGATTTGTGAAAGGCAAATCTTGTCTAACAAATCTAATAGAATTTTTTGATGAGGTAACGGAGAGGGTGGATGAAGGTAGTGCAGTTGACGTAGTTTATATGGACTTTCAAAAGGCATTTGACAAAGTCCCACATAAAAGACTTGTAAGAAAAATAGAAGCCCATGGTATAAAAGGGACAGTGGCAGCATGGATCCAGAACTGGCCGGGAGACAGAAAGCAGAGAGTTGTGGTGAATGGTTGCTTTTCTGACTGGATGGAAGTGTACAGTGGCGTCCCCCAGGGATCGGTATTAGGACCACTGCTCTTCTTAATATACATAAATGATCTGGACTTGGGTATAGCAAGTACCATTTCCAAGTTTGCAGACGACACAAAGTTAGGTAGGATAGTAAACAGTGAGAAGGATAGTAGCCAACTGCAGGAAGACATAGACAGAATGGTAAAATGGGCAGACACATGGCAAATGAATTTCAATGTGGAGAAATGCGAGGTAATGCATTTTGGAAGAAAGAATTAGGGGAGGCAATATAAGCTAGGTAATACAATCTTAAAGGGGGTAAAAGAACAGAGAGACCTGGGGGTTCAGGTAAATTAATCCTTGAAGGTGGCAGGACAGGTAGATAAAGCTGTAAAAAGAGCATATGGGATACTAGGCTTTATAAATAGGGGCAAAGAGTACAAGAGTCAGGAGGTTATGATTAACCTATATAAAACACTGGTTAGGCCTCAGTTAGAATACTGCACCCAATTCTGGGCACCACACTATAGGAAGGATGTTAAGGCAATGGAAAGGGTGCAGAGGAGATTTACAAGGATGGTACCAGGAATGAGGAACCTTGATTATGAGAAAAGGCTGGGATTATTCTCATTGAAGCAGAGAAGGTTACGAGGAGACCTAATAGAGGTCTTCAAAATCATGAGGGGTTTGATAGGTTAGAAAGGGAAAAAATGACTCGAGGTCACAGATTTAAAATAGTTTCTAAAAGAAGCAGAGGGGAGGTGAGAAAGAAATTTTTTCACGCAGCGAGTTGTTCAAATCTGGAACGCATTGTCTGAAAGGGTGGTGGAAGCCGATTCAATGACGACTTTTAAAAATATGGTGGATGAGTATTTGAGGAGGACTGGTTTGCAGGGTTATGGGGAAAGGGCTGGGGAGTGGGATTGACATTACATCGCTCTTTTCAAAGAGCTGGCACAGACTCGAGGGCCGAATGGCCTCTTTTTGTGCTGTACGATTCCATAATTCTATCGCTCTGCCTCCACCCTCAACTCCAGGCTACTGGTGTCCTGACCGACTGCCTGTACGACATCAAGTCCTGGACGAGGGACAACTTTCTCCACCTTAGCAAGACCGAGGCCTTCCTGATTTGCTCGCGCCAGCGCCTACGCACCAGGCAGCATCAGCATCCACGGCTGCACACTCAACCTCACTAAGCCAGTCAGGAACCTGGGTCTCTCGTTTGACCCTGAACTGTCCTTTCTCTCCTACATCTGCGCCATGACCAGCACTGCCTACCACCACCTCTGCAACATTGCCAGACTCTGCCACTGCCTCACCCCTCACCCACGCATTCGTCACATCAAGGCTCGATTACGGAAACTCCCTCCTCATCGGCCTTCCCAAGTCTTCCCTTCACAAGCTGCAGATCATCCAAAACTCTGCAGTTCGTGTACTCTCACAAACGAGGCTCTATGACCCCATCACTCCCACCCTCGCCCGACTCCACTGATTCCCCATCCCTCAGAGGATTGAATTCAAGATCCTTATCTTCACTTTCAAGGCCATCCACGGACTTGCCGCCTCCTACCTCTCTGACCTGCTGACTCCCTACCAACCTGCCTGCTGCCTCCGTTCAGCGGGCTCCGGCCTGCTTCATGTCTCCCGCATGACCTGCCCTACCATCGGTGGCCGGGCTTTCAGCCTCTCTGCCTCCACACTCTGGAACTCCATCCTACAGTCCCTTCGCCTCGTTTCCTCCGTTGCCTCCTTCAAGGCCGGTCTCAAGAGCCTCCTCTTTGATCGTGCCTTCGGTTGCCCTCCCACCTCTCTGCCTTTCCTCACCCTTACCCCACCCCTCCCCCATGCTCGGGTGCTGACCCCTGACTGTCCAGCGCCTTGGGACGTCCTCCCGACATGAAAGGTGATCTATAAATGTAATTTTGTTGTTGTTGAAGGTGCTATATGAATGCATATTATTATGTAATCGTCCTATCATTTTTTGCACCAAAATCTTATTTGGTATCAAATTTCCTTGGATGCAGGATTCAAATAGATTGGTAACACTGTAACTGATACATGCTCATGTCAGTCTAGATTTGCTAAGGTGGAATGGGATTTACTGGAAAGAATTGGAGCAGCAGAACAAAACATATTGAAGTTACGGATCTGTGTGGGGGAGCTGAAGAGGATAGTTGGATGGGGGGGTGGGGATGAGGACCAGATGACTGAAGATTTGCTCATAGAGAGGTAAGTCTTGAGGTGGAGGGATGAGTCAGAGGGATTCCAGAGTTCCAGAATGGCCGCCCAGCATTGGGCAGTGGACATGAAGGGAGTGGCCAGTCAGTTGGGTTTCATACAGGAATATTTTGCTTGATTGTATGCTGATTTTGACATTTGAAGTCCTGTAGCTCAGTGGTTAGAGCACTCGCCTCGCAAGCGAGAGACCCGGGTTTGATTCCTGGCAGGGCGAAACCTTGGGCAAGTTTCCTTACTCCACATGCCTGATTATAATCCCTCAAGAAAAAGAACATTAATAAATTGGTCACTTCAATCCACGACTATTTGTGGTAGACTGCTGTGCGCAATTGGCTGCTGCGTTTCACCCACAAATATACGGTCAATTCACTTTACAGTATATTCGGTGAAGCGCTTTGAGACGTCCAGAAGACATGAAAAGCGCTATATCAAATGCAAGGATTATTAATATTATTTGCCGCTCCTGAATCTAACCATGTGTACTGCTATTTTCTATTTAATATACAATGACTGACTGAATTGTTGAAGCACAGCATTAAGTTTCATAATTATATCTCCATATTAAAATGTTCAGTTCGCAGGAAACCAGAACTGGAATTCTGAATGTGAATGGGAATACAGGGAGGGGTATTATGCACACATTTATGTCCCTAAATATCTGCCTAAAAACACAGTGTTGTTGTTCTAAAGTTGTTCAGAATGAATTACCACAACATTTAATAACAATAAAAAAAACAAATTAGTCATAATGTTATGGCACTGTGCATGAAGTCTTTTCAGAATCACATAATTTAATTTCTACAAGATTTTCTGCAACCACAATGTTTATTTCAGAAACTGATGTTTGAAATAGGATAATAGATCTGAGTGGTAAGAGAACCATTGTTAAATACAGTGGGTGCTTCTGTTGTTTACCGCAATGTGTGTACAAAAGAGATTCAGCTAATTATCTCTTCAGTGCTACTGGCAATCATTGTCTGCAGAATTTATGCTCTTGGAAAGTATTTAACAAGACAATACTATGTCAATGTGATGACCAGCCAAGAAATCATTTTCAAGAATTCTGGCATTTTCAAACAGGATTCCTCAATAATAATAATAATCCTTGCATTTCATATAGTTATACCATGTCGTCGAGACGTCTCAAAGCACCTCACAGAATATACTGTTAAGTGAATTGACTATATTTTGTGGGCAAAACAAGGTTTGATGGAACATAATTAAGAAATTCCTCATGCTACTCAATGTGGCCACTTAGAATCATGGAAGTTACGGCACAGACTATTTAGCCATAGGACTGCCGGTGCTGGCTTTCCAATGCGAGCTATCCATGGGAACTTCCATATGTAGGTGGGATTCATGAATTCTCAGGCTGGTTTAGATATTATTAAGTATGGTGATGGATTTCCGCATTTGTCAGAGACTTGGCTGACCCAAAGAAAATACTATAAAAAACATATACCAATGAAACAGTTTGCAGTATGCCCCCTCCTCCCCACCCTTTGAAGTTCTGAGAAGCTTTTCAAGCAACAAAACATTACATTCCACGATTCAGGTATTTCTTTCATACAATATTTCATATTTATCTTGTACTTGTGTTCTGCAGAATATCTCATGCATTACTGACAGCATGAATTGAAGCAATATAGTTTTCCATCTTCAGTGCAAGTTCAGTCTTGTAACCTTCATATACAGAATGAGGATTTATAAATATTTTTCGAAAAAATCTATCTCTTCCCTGAATGATCCTGTGGTGCTTTGCAGCCTCTGTATGATTAATTATGTAAATCTGACAATATGGTGTTTTAATAAGACACTTTCATTTTGAGGATCTTATTGGAAGTTAATTTGTGTCAGCCTTTCTTTTGTCGGTCTCTCATCAGTTGGGAAATCATTGATATTAATTACAGGATTCTATTTCTAGTCTTCTTTTAAGATCCTTGAGATCTTCATTTGCAAAATGATAGAGTGTTCCATTGGGACTTGGGCCACTCTGCTTATATTAAGCATATCAGTAAGATTCAGGTCACTGACAGTTGTTAAAGATTTGGATGATGGATGATTTGCTGCTACGTTTGAGTAACGGTAATGTGATATGTATTTGCAGATGTATGAATTGACTGAGGCCTTGGTGCACCAATGCAGCAGTGTATCATTTAACTGGGTCTAATTCTAACGCTATTCCTCATGAAGATAAGTGATTTAATATTGTTAAAAAAAATTGTTGCCCATTATTCATACATTGTCACCACAAAAGACTAAACATTTGATGTGTAACATTTCCCCAGCAGACTCCTCGAGACATATCTTTCTTTTCAACGTTTACCTTGATTTGATCATTTCGCTACTACAATGACAAATAAATTCATAGGCTTTCTGGATGGATGATTTGGGCATATGTCTTGCTTAATGGAAGCAAAGTTTATTCACCTACAAAATACACAGTCACTACACTTTACAGTATATCCTGTGAAGTACTTTGAAATGTCCTCCAGACTTGAAAGATGTTATATCAAATGTAAGGATTATTACTTTTATTATTATTTATAATAATGGTACTAAACAGCTGAGATCTAAAAAAATGGAGTTAACAAAAGATGTCATTCCTTCATCTGAGAAATGTTGTTAAAACATGGTTAGTCAGGATCCTGATTTCATGATCAGTTTTGAGTCAAAGATTACAGCAGCAAACAATGCAGTTCAATTATACTTATTCAGTGCAACAGTACAATTCTACATTTCCTTGCTTGTACTCCATGTTCAGTGTATTGTCATCAACCATAAAAATATTCACTGATTTTAGATTAGGTGATCACACCTAAGGTTTCTTTACAATACTCTCCAAAATGTCTTGCTCAAATTCATTCCTCCAAATATTGTATTATTCCCCATTATACTCCATATAACATGTGGTACTGTACTTCCTTTCTGCAGGAGCATGTGATCTTGAGGCAAATATTACTTAAATTGCACAAAGAGCATGTTTTCTTCCAATGAAATGTTTTCAAGATGGAGGCTGTCCTTCTTGGCTTTTTTAAGTGCCTTCTCAGCTCAGGCTGTGCACTCCACCTCATGGAACAAATGCAGAAGTTTGGTTTCTTGTTTGACCCTCAACTGACTTTCAAACGCTACATCCATAAACCATAAACTCTGGAACTCGTTCCCTCATTCCCTCTGCCTTGTACCCTCCCACCCCAACTTCAAATCCCGCCTAAAGACCTTGCTTTTTGATTGTGTTGACAGTCACTTCCCCCCTCTCTCTCCCCTGGCTTGGTGTCAGACTCTGCCACTGTCAAGCGCTCCAGGATGCTACCCCGCATGAAGGGCTCTATCTAAATGCAAGTTGGTGTTGTTGTCCATCCAATTCTCACTTGTTTAGCCTTTCCTCACCTCCATATTATCGGTCTCTGCCATTACCTCTTCCGAAAGATTTCAAGACCTAAGATTATCTACACTTTCATCACTTTCAGGCTTGACTAAGCTGACATGAACTCATCAGTTTGTGTCCTCTCCTGCACCAGACTCCACGAGTTTATCACCCTTATCCTCACTCGGTTTTGTTGGCTCTGCAAGTCAAATTCAAGATCCTCATGCTCACTTTCAAACTTCCCTGGCCTCGCCCCACCCGACCTCTGTGACCTGCTGCAATCCTACCAACCTGCTGGAGCCTGCCCCACCATTAGTGGGCGAGCTTTCAGCTATTTTGCTCCCACTCTCTGAAACCCCCTCCTCCCTCTCCATTTTCAAAGCTCTCCTCAAGACTTTCTTCTTTGACTTACTGTCATCTTATCCCCCCCCAACTGGGTTAAGGTCTTTAATATGTCCTTCTGATGTGAAAGGAACTATATAAATTGTATTGTATCTTGGATCTTGTACCTTAGCTTGCTGAGGCTTCTGCAGTACAGAATACTGACAAATCATGCTTAGCTGACTCCATTGAAAAGAAGCACAGCCTCTTTCAGAACAAGGTGCAGCCACAGTTAATTGGAAAATCACCTTGAGTGAGTCATTCAGATCCTTTGACTAACTCTCGACTCCATTGGCCATTGCAACTGAGGGAGGAGAGTCCCATCTGCTTTTCTTCTTCTCCCAGCATTGGAAACAATCTATCACAGTCAACAGAGTTTGGCATCCTTTATGGAAACAATTATGTCTTTTAGAATTTGTCAAAAAAAAACTTTAAATGTGTCAACATATTTAGACATGGATGTGAGTGGGAGAAAGGGTGGATGATCACACTTGTATATCATGTGCATGGTTTGGCTGCAGAGCCAGGGCAAGTGGAAATGGTCTCAAGCAGGAAATTGGGACCTCTGACATATCGCATCAATTTGACAAATAATCCAGATTTAATCTGTTTTGAGGCCAAACATTAGATAATTGGTCCGAGAGTGTCAACCCACCTTAGCTGGTATCACTTCACAGCCCTTGTGTAAATAAAGATGAGTTACAGCATCAGACAAAAAGAAAAAATGTTTCCGTGATTGAGGAAAGCCAGGGAGGATTGAGGAAAGTCTCCTGACCAGACCTCAAATTTCAGCCCCATGGCCTCAAGCTTTGCAGTGCTACAAGTCTGAAGCCAACTGCTGATTTAGGTTCAGCTTCTCACTTATTGGTGCTGGCAAACTGTTTGGGGAGAGATGAAAATTGTTTCCGAATGACTTAAGTGAAAATGTAATAAAGATAAGAGTTACGAGAGGCCTGAAGGTTTTTGCTGTCACATCCACTGACACAAAAGTAACATCAAAGAATGTTTATGGTAGCGGGCCACAGAGAAACATAGCATATGGAATTATCATCAAAAGATAATTAAAATAAATGTGTTTTGGATATTGGGTGCATACCACATTTGTATGTATTTTGCCCGTCAATGAATACTCATAGAATACTTTGGCATGATAATATGAAACACGTGTTAAGCAATTTATAGATTCCTCCACCAGCCAAGCCTGGTATGCAGTGATTTCTAACAGATACCTCAATACAATTTATATTTATATAGCACTTTTCATGTCTGGAGTTTGTCTCAAAGTGCTTCACACTGCTAGTTGGACACCCAAGCTGGGAGGTGGGAGCTGAAAGGATGGGGAGGAGAAAGATGACTGAAAGTGCAGTCAAAAAGGTTTGAGTGAGGTGAACCTTGAATGAGGGGAAGAAGAGAATGAGTTGGAGGAATTCCAGGATAGAGTTCCAGAGGACAGGGCAGAATGGCTATAAGTTTGCCCGCCAGTGGTAGGGCAGATAGAGCAGGAACATGAAGCAGACCAGGTACGTAGGGTTGGCTGAGCAAATGGAACGGTAAGATTGGAGGAGGTCACAGAGGTAAGGTTGGTGAGACGGTGAAAGGATTTGAAGCTGAGAACGAGAATCTTGAACTCAATCCACTCGGGCATGGCGACTTCAATAGATCACCACATACTCAATCCCAGTATTTAACACATTTATTTTTTGTGTTTTAATTGCTATGAAAATTGTAACAGTGCCCAGCATTCCTAAAGTTGCTTGTGAAAAATACAATTTCATTAGCATGAACTAAAGTGAACCAGTGACCCGCAGTGATAAATAGTTTAATCATTATAAAGCTACTGAAGCCAGAAGATAAAAGTCCATGAAAACAGAGATCCAGTGTGAAAATGGCTTCAAGCAGTGGTGGCCAACCTTTATTGGTCAGACAACCAAATAATTTTTCTTTATTACATTTTTCTTCATTTACAGCTGTGTCGCGATTATTATGGCTCAGCAGCTACAGGAATTGACCTGAAATGTCATTTTCCTCTCTCGATGGATGCTGCCTGACCTGCTGCGTGTTCTCAGTGACTTCTGTGTTTATACTAGATTCCCAGCATCTGCAATACTTTGCCTTTTGTTTACAGGAAACAAGGTATTGATTTGGCGCAGACTTGCCAGGACTAGTGTGGGTGTTTGGAGGGACACTTCTTGACGCCCTAAAAATACATTACACTTTTGATGCAGTGGCCCGGACACTCCTTTTGGCATCAAGAAGTTGCATTCTTCACATCCACTGCCCACTCCACCCCACCAGCAGTGGGCAAGCCTTTAGCCATTTTGTTCCCACTCTCCAGAACTTCATCTCTCACCACTTTCAAAACCCACACTAAGACCTATGTCTTCTACTGTGCTTTCAGCCACTTTTCCCTCCCCTACTCCTCAGCTTGCCCTCTCCTCCAGCTCTGGCTCCCAGTTTCTTCTGTGAAGTGCTTTGAGACATTGTTCAAATATTAAAGGAGTGATATAAATGTAATTTATTATAGTTTTTATTAACAAAATAAAAGCCCAGGTATTTTTCGGGGTCTATTTTTGGCGTCAAAAGAATTGAGAGAGTAAAGATTAATGCGCCTCCTTCTGGGTAAATTAATAATAATGCTTACATTTGGTATAAAACCGTGTCACATCATTGAGACATTTGAAAGCGCTTCATAGGATATACTGCAAAATGTTATGACTGTGTATTTTGTTGATAAATGCAGCAGATGATTTGCATGCAGCAACATCCCACAAATAGCTATGGAGTTAATAACATTTTTTTCTTTGGAAGATTGTTTGCCAGGACACCTGGAGAAATTCCCTTCTCTTTTAGTGCCATGGTATCTCTAACTTCCACCTGAACAGGCAGATGGGTTTAAAATTTCATTTGAAGGACAGCACCTCTGTCAATGCAACACACCTCATTGGGATATCAGTATAGACTATATGGTTTACAAGTCCCGATGTGGTCTGAGATGCTGTCCCAAGTGAAGGGCACTATATAAATGCTTCTTGTTGTTGTTGAACCAACAACCTTCTGATTCAAGACACGAGAGTGCTCCAACTGAGCCAGGCTGACACACTATTACAACAACAAACTCAACAACAAATTTACATTTATAGAGTCTTTCACTTCAGGAGGCCATCCCAAAGCACTGGATAATCCAGGGTTTGCAAATGCAAAGGAAATCTGCTTGATTTTGTGCAACTGTTTACATCATGCAACAGAAAAGGGATTTTACTGAATAAAAGTGATAAAGGTCTTCAAAAGGAACAGCAAAAGGCACAAGATTTTTTTTAAGAATTAAAAATATTCCCTATTCCACATTTTAGGTTATGCCTTCATCTCATTCCTTTCAGAGTTACGGATATCGTGCCCAATTATTGGACCAGAGGGCATGAGGTGACCTTTTACAAGGGAATGTAATGTTGAGATGATCATAGGGATATCTACCAACAAGCTGTTGCTTGATTTATCCAGATCCCTCTCTCTCTATCTCTCTGTGTGGGGAAGCTGCTTCTTGCTTTCCCCAGACATATTACCTGAGACTTGGAACTCATCGTCTGCAGAATCACAGATCTATCGATGTTTACTGGACTGCTGCAAAACATTGACTTTACTGTGTTACTGGGAAACTGAACATGTTGGATGCATTACAATCCCATTATAATTGTAAATGACATAGCCACAAGAACCAAGAGGCCTATGAAAACAATTTGGTTTACAAGTTTAAAAAAAACGTTACACATGAAAACTCTTTAAAGAAAGGGTGAATAGCAAAATGGATGACATGTACTGTCTTCAGTACTGCAGGTAGGCTTTGTGGTTGCTAGATTAGGCCTTTAATCTCACTCCTTGCTTCTTTAAACTGGTTTCAGCTCGATGAGATGCTGCACATATGTAGATGTCATTACTTAACGCAGTCTCAAAGTATGTGGGGAAAACATGTACAGATGTGCTAGTTATCTCCAGTGACAGTTGACACATTTTTCACTCATATGTTGAAGGAAACAATTTAGAGAGAATTTGCTGTTCAAAGAATTCCATTTGGTGATAGAAGAATAAAATGTCTTTCCAAAATTAGATCAAAATGATATCTGTAATGTATCCCAAATGTACTGTAGTGTTTCTGTGATGGGGATTATGGCGAAGACATCCATTTAGTGGGAAGGAGCTCTATTTACTTGAACTGGGGAAGGCTTTTGGAAGGAGGCTAAGCACTGATCTGGAACCAATAGACTCCAGAAGAGAACAGCCCTAGCCAAGTATTGCTTCATTCTGCACTTGCCCAGAGTTGGGCACCTCCTGATAGGCTCCCAGGCCAGTCTAAAGTGCATGCACAATTTGGTCACTCAATCCATGACTGTTTGTGAGAACTGCTGTGTGCAATTGACTGCCACGATTTACCCACAAAATACACAATCAAAAAATTATCTTGTTCCATTGCAAAAGAAAGATGATGATCAGAGTAATCCTTTCATCATCATAGCTATCGATCTTAATGACTGATTTTAGATTGCTGTGATGAAACGAAGCATTCCATCCTGGCTCTGTCAAGGTTTATCAAAAACAAATTTAGGATATTTTTAAATTCTGAACAGATCAGTTTACGTGAAGGTATTTAAATCAAGAAACAATTCAAAAATGATTCAGTGCACTGCATTAATTCATAAAAATACCCTAACCTAGTGTTAATGCTTACTTCAATATAATGTTGCATTAACACTTCATTCTGATCCCTGACTGTTCAGCACCTTGAGACGTCCTCCTGACATTTTATTCCCTTATGTAATTTTGTTGTTTTGTTGTTGTTGTTGTTCATGCTTTACTGCTATCACCAAAGCCATTTTGCTGTGCCCCAGAGACCACCTGAAGATGACATTTGCAGGACCAGTTCCATTTGCCTCCTGTTGTATCACTGTAGTTCAGTGGTTAGAGCATTCCCCTTGCAAGCGAGAGACCTGGGTTTGATTCCCGTCAGGGCGAAACCTTGGGCAAGTTTCCTTACTCCACACTCCTGATAATAATCCCTCAAGAAAAAAAAATAATGAAATTGGTCACTTCAATCCACGACTGTTTGTGGGACACTACTGTGTGCAATTGGCTGCTGAGTTTCGCCCACAAATATATGGTCAATTCACTTTACAATATATTCTGTGAAGCGCTTTGAGAGTTCTAGGAGACGTGAAAAGCGCTATATTAATGCAAGGATTATTATTATTATAACTCAAAAGCTGCAACTACTACATTGATACCTCTCGGAGATTCTTCTTCTTAAAGCTTGTGCTATAAGGAGAACACTGCAAAACATTATGCTAATTGGACTGTATGTAAATTATATGTTTAATCTAACTTTGGTCCATTATACATAATCTCTAAATACCATTTGGTGAGAGTACCATAATGCTGTTAGGAATAACATATTCATAAATCATGCTTGGCAAATCTAATTTACATATTCAAATTATTTTAGTTATAAAATATACATCCCTTTAGAATTTCATTCCTTTAAATCACATTTGTACAAAATTGCAAGAGAACGCGTAAACTCTTTGTTGAGCTAGTATTGGGATTAAGGACGACCATTAAACAAAGATGTCAAATTGAATATATCCAAATTTACCAGTTTGATTCTGTGGGGATATCCAAACTGTTCATGATCTTATGGATGTATATTTGCCACTAGATGGCATTACCTTGTGTTGCCCTCAACTGATTTTCCACCCTCCACACCTCCAAGGAATGGGTCAACTCATAAATATTATTTTTTAAATGCAATTTCATTTAGGTCTCAGCCTACCTCAACTGTTAGCACTCCCACTTTTGAGTCAGAAGTTTTCTGGATTTAAACCCCACATCAGAAAATTTATACTATAGTCAAGATCAGTGGTGGTCAACCTTTACAGTTTGACAACAAAGTAAATTTTCTTAATTCAATATTTCTTAATTGATACCATAAATCCAAAAAAAACTGAAAACACATCACGGATCAAACACGGACTTACCTAAAGCGCTCCAGGATGCAACCTCACGCGAAGGGCACTATATAAATGCAAGTTGTTGTTGTTGTACCTGGATTCATGCAGTTGTTTGGAGGGCCACTTCTTGACTGACCTGCTGGCCACTTGCAGGCTATGGTTGGCCACCATAAGTCTAGATGACTTTCCAATGCATTGTTGAAGGTGCAGTCTTTCGGATGAGACTTTAACCCAAGGTTCTGTCTGCCTGTTCAGATGGATATGAAAGATCCCGTGAAACTATTCACAGTGAAGGGAGTTTCTCCCAGTATCCTGGCCAACAATTCCCCAAGTAAAACAACAACAATAACAACAAGATTCCATTTATAGAGCGCCTTTCACGTCGGGAGGAGGTCCCAAGGCGCTGTACAGTTGGGTCAGGACCCGAGCAGGGGGGAAATGGTCAGGGTGAGGGGAGGGAAGGGAGGGAGCGAGGAGGGGGAAGAGAGTCGAGAGAGGAGCTGAAGGCACGGTCAAAGAGAAAGGTCTTGAGACCGGCCTTGAAGGAGGAAAGGGAGGAGGCAAAGGCACTGGGGGATAGAGTTCCAGAGCCTCGGGGCTGAGAGGCTGAAGGCCCGGCCACCAATGGTAGGGCAGTTGGGGCGGGGGATGTGGAGCAGACCGGAGCCAGAGGAACGGAGGGTACGGGCAGGTAGGTAGGGGGATAGTAGGTCGGAGAGGTAGGAATGAGCAAGGCCGTGAATGGCCTTGTAGGTGAGGATGAGTCATTTACTTCTTGACTGCTTGTGGGACATTGCTGCATGCAAATTGGTAACTGTATTTGCCTACAAAAATAGAGTCACCTGTGAAGCACTTTGTGACATCTTCCTGACATGAAAGGCACTATGTCAAATGCAAAGATTATTATTATTACTGTGCTTCTTGTGTCAGAGCTCAACAGCCGTGATGTTTGGAAGAAAAAATCACTATGGAACATATTGGCTTTGTATGATTATAGGAGAGGGTTGAGTTGTGAGAATAGAATTCTGTAGTTTTAGTTGATTATCTTCAGAAATCGTGCAGTAGAAAATACAACAACAACAACAACAACAAGATTCATTTATAAAGCGCCTTTCACGTCAGGAGGACGTCCCAAGGCGCTGCACAGTTGGGTCATGACCCGAGCAGGGGGAAAGTAGTTTTCCCTCAGAAGATAAAAGAGATGGTATATATTCTATGGACAGCTAGTTTATACATTAAAGTCTGTGTAGGGGTGATCTAGATGGGACAAAATACCTTTTCTTATTCCGTGGCTAGGGGACAAATGTGACATTTCAAAAACAAATTCACAAGAAGACTAAACCCTTTGAGCCTGTTCCACCATTTTATTAGATCAGGGCTGATCGCATTTTAATGGTACTTTAATGTCACACATTGAATCAGTTAAAAAACAGCAACATTTCACTTGCTAATTATTGTCTGAACACTCTTCTCACTACAAAATAATGGTTTGCTCCAGAGAAGCTTTGAAAATTGTTATGGCACCATCTTATTATAATACGCCTTACATTTGAAATAGTGCCTTTTATGTTGGAAGTGCAAAGTGTTTGTGATGGGGGATCTTGAATTAGGGTCAAGCAAGAGCAATGGACTTCTCTTTTTACCAGTTCAAAGACAACATCTGAGTATTGTATTACAGGACAGTGGCTGAATTAACTAGTTTCACAATGTTAGACATTCAAATGCAATAAACTGTTTATTGCCTGTGTATAATTTTTTTACGGAAAGGACTTGTGACTGGTTTGAATTAAGGACATCTGCACTATATACTAAACTTAGTCCAAGATGGCTGAAAAGTAATACAGGGAACAACAGCTTCAGCAATCTGCAACTTATCATGACAAGAAGTGTTGGGCAGTTTATTAAATCGAATAAAAATATGTGCATCTTTCTATTAAACAGCAGGAATTCTGTTTGAACACCTATACACACACAAAGAAGCACAGTACTTTTTTTTAACGAAAAAAGTTAACATTTAGATCACACTCTTCATTACTAATCAAGCTCAATGAATTACAGTTTAATAGGATAAAGAAAAATGAGACTGGAACTGAGAGTGAATAGATTTCGAGGAGAATAGTAAGTATTGCAATAATCAGGGCTACATCTGTCCTTCTGAACTGTTGTTTTATTGTGAGAATATTGCCCATGTTATTATAATAACAATAATAATAATGATAATAAATAATTACTGACTGCAGGCAAAAGTGTCAGTGAATTTGTATACAGCAAACTCCCACAAACAGCCATGAATTCAATGACCAATTGTATTTTGGGGGACTGTTGGCCAGGACACCAGGAAAAACTATGGTATTTAATTACATGCAAATTATGTGATTATGTGATTATGTTTAGGTCACATCTGCCTAGATATAATTTCCCTGAGAACAAGAATAAACCATTTTACTCAGGTTCATTTGAAACCTTGTTTCATTTGACAAAGCATTAAAACGAAGACGAAGCATTAAAAAATGGCCAGTGGTCAGCACTTTCAGTTCATCAGGAGATACATCAAGCATCAGTGTTAAATGATCATTTGAAAAAATCCCTTAATTTCCCTCAAACCCATTTGGAATGAATCGAGATAGCTATTAATTGTGTGATTATAACATTTATTTTAGAAACATTTGGATGTGACTGGCTTCAATTAGAAACATCTGCACTATAATATGTCTTCAAACCAATCCAAATATCCAAATGCAGACCCATTGACTAAAACCTGATGCTGTAGGATCCTGAACAGCAATTGGAAAGAAATTATTAAAAGAAACTCTATTTTTAAATATGTTATAAAGGTATCATTGTTTAAGTTGTTTTCCGTTTCTAATTTCCATTCAGGGATTTTCCTTGCGTGGGATTGTGCTGGATAAAGTAACTAATCCTGAAAGGGCAAGTCTCTAAGCTTCTGCTTTTGTGCAGACAACTGTGTGCATCCCTCTTTGCTGGACTGCTAAGAAAGAAGCACATCAGAAGCAGTGTATAACCACTACATCATGACTTCCCCAATACGTCCAGGTGAGTTGTGTGCTTTATTAATCTCTTGTGTTTTGACCATGATAACATGCTATATCAAATATGTGCATTATTTTTATGCCATCTTGCTTTGAAAATTATTATATGTTGTCATTTCTTGAATAGCTTGCTTTATAAATTGGATAGTTTGAGTAGTTCAGAACTTGGCTGTAACTTTCTTAGAAATCTGGAATAAGATGTTTGTCAAGCAAAATGAAATGAAAGGCATTGCGGAAGAGAAATACAGCGGTATGGAAAACAATCCCACAAAGGTTGAAGTACATTATGTGTTGTATAATGGACTGTATTGTGATTTACTGAAGGTTACTGAAACTGGCAGGGAGATTTTCATAAACAGGAATGAGTATCAACTTCGGAACAAATTGGAATTTCAGTGCAATTCTCTTTGTCAGTATTGCAGTGTTTCTCTATTGTTTGTGTATATATGGATTTGGTTTGATTTGAGCGATGTTAAGAATTCCTTTCTTTATCTCATTCACTGATAAAGATAGGTCTGTTCTGTTCATAATTCCAGAAATATGACAGGTAATGTCTTTGTTGCATCTGGTAGAGTGCCTGTCTGACTCAATAGGCTGCATTGTATGGAAATGTGATTGTGTCAATCTCACATTTGAGCATGGTTTTAAAGGTAAGTTATATTTTTGTGGGAGAAAGTAGTTAAAAATGAAGTTTCATAGGAAATGGTATTGGAGTAGACATTCATTATGTATTTTTATTACTGTTCAAAAATGGCTTCCATGACATCAGTGCAGAAATGCTGTAATACAAAGAGAACTATGGTGTACGCATGATAACTAAACAACAACAACAAATGACATTTGTAGAGGGCCTTTCACATCGGGAGGATATCGCAAGGCAATGGACAGTCAGGGATTTGGACCCAACCAGGGGGTTGGGATCAGAAGGGGGACAGGGAGGGTGGGTATAGGAGGATGGCAGAAGGCGTGGTCGAAGAGGAGGTTCTTGAGATGTGCCTTGAAGAAGGCAAGGGAAGGGAAGGAGCAAGACGAAGGGACTGTGGGATGGAGTTCCAAAGAATGGGAGCAGAGAGGCTGAAGGCCCGAGCTCCGATAGTGTAGTATATGTAGGAATCATTTTTTCTTTATATGAGGTTATATAATGAATGATTAACTGTGACAAACAACCTTAGTCATTACAGGAAAATAAAATGCAGCTTTAATTCCAATCTCACAAATGATCACAAATATTGATTAATGATATTTGTATTGATAAAGGGCTTGAATCAAATAACAGAATAGGAACAGTTGGTTGGGAAGGGGGAATGTCGTCTTGTCAATCTGAAATTCAATTATAAGCACAAATTACCAAATATGGGTGAATTTATTAACAATTGGTGAATAATACCTGCTCATTCAAAACTCCCTACCCACATCTCACCAGTTCTGGCCAGGCTTCACTGGCCTTCCACCAAATAGATCGACTTCAAGATCCTCATGCTCATGTTCAAATCCTTTCATTCTCTGGCACCTCCCTACCTCTCCGACCTCCTCACTCACCAATCCACCACCCGGCGCTTCCACTCGACTGGTACCGGCCTCTTGCTTGTCCCTCACACCATCTGCCCCACATTCAGCTATAATGCCCCGAAACTCTGGAACACTCTCCTTCATTCCCTCCACCTTGCCCCCTCTATCTTCCTTTTTCAAGTCCTGTCTGAAAACCTTCCTCTTCGCTTATGGCCTCCTTCCCGCCTCCGGCTTGGACTCAGGCTCCGCCAGTGTTAAGCGCCCTGAGACACTACCCTGCGTGGAGGAAGCTATATAAGTGCAAGTTGTCATTGTTGCTCACTCTGTAAGGTCAGTCAAAATACCTACAAAGAGAGAATCACACTCCTTTAGAATCCTTATATTGTCATAGTATCCCTTATAAAACTCTTCTGTGCATCTCTTTCTCTGTCTTCCTGAACTGTTACTTTGCAGAATAAAATGTTGGCATGTGAACATTGGGAACGGATATCATAAGTGCACACCATAAGGCCCAATTTCACACACAGCCAGGAATCCAGATGTGACCTCTAAGCTGATTATACATTTACCAGCAATTCTATGTTGAGCGAAGTCCTCAATCTATCACTCAAAATTATTTCACTGTGTCCCTTTTCATCCTGGTGCTCATCTAGAGGCAGTTCCTTCAAACCAAATACCACAGTTTTTTTTTACAGTTCATTAAATGTTCTAAAGTGAAAATATATTTAACACAGCCCAATTGTGCTGCTTGGTGAGCTGAAACTTCAAAATATATTCATCAAGATTTGGCTTGGTTGGTGGCAGTTACACCTCTGGCCACCTACGGGACTACAGTTCGTACCTTAGGACAATGTTCCAATACAGCATTAAGGGAGAGGGACACTGTTGGAAGTGTGTCCTTTGGAGATATTAAACCAAGGCCCACTTACCCTGTTCTAGGGAATCAGATGGACATAAAAGATTCTCTGGCACTATTTCAAGAGAAGAGAGTTCTGCTAGCATCATAGCCAATATTCCTTCCTCTTCCAAATTCCAATTAAACTTAGTCATTCATCTCATTACACTTTGTTGGATGTTGGTGGTGCAGATTAGTTGTCATATTTGCCTACATAACAACAATCATTATACTTCAGAGAAACTTGTTATATGAAGGACTGTGAACTGTTTTGTACAGATAAGGTAATATAAATATAAAGACTTTTTCACTCTTGTTTAATGCTTATTGATACTTAAATGTTATGCAGCTCATTTGCACCACATAACCTTTATTCATTTCAGGTTAAACATATTCATAGTCTTGAGCATTTTTGGGTGTTCCACTTGTCTAACCACAAAAGCTGCCTTCAGTATCAGCAGCATTGATGTGGAATCTGTGAGTGTTGATAACATTATAAATATATTTTCTTTTAGAAACCACTTAAACTGTCCCAATAGTATAAATATGCTACAGTTAAATCTCTGCTTCTATAGTTGTAGGCACAATCATTGCTTGCTAAAAGTGAACCATGGTGAGGGTTGGGGGCTTGAATTTATTCCTAGTGAGTGTACACTTTGAGGGTAGTGAAACTGCATGGCTCTTTGTACAGAGACCAATGGAAGCGCTTTGGTTTTTCGTCTGATGATGGCCAAACAATTGATGCTGTATCACTTCATTCATCACAAACAAGGATAGATATTTGTCAGGAATGGGATTGGAGATAGGTTCCTACCAGATATCTATCCTAGCTTGTGATGGAATGAAGTGATGCAGCATCAATTGTTTGGCCATCACCAGATTAAAAACCAAAGCACTCTCATTGGTCTCTGTACGAAGAGCCATGCAGTTTCACTACCCTCAAAGTGTATAGAGCCTTCCTGATAAATGGAGAAGTTACTGGAGAAAAAAAGGAAGTTTGTGATTAAAATGGGGCATTGATATGTGCTTAAAGGTGCACTATGAGGTGGTTGTAACTTCATTCAGCAAAAGCTATTTTTAAGGAAGATCTAATTAGCTTCGTAAAAATACTTGAGATATTTAAAGGGGAAGCACATACTGGGGAATTCCTCCATCATCCATAACTGTTATAAAAGTAATACTGCTGCCTCTCAGTTGTTAATTATTGCAATTTTATTCAATGGAACTCTTGGCAAAAGACAGCAATCTGGCAACAGATATTTTACATGGTTCTCCTTATCCAGCATCATAACTAAGAACAATGCGCCAGTTTAGATATCCCTTCAATATTTAGCACATCAAATGTACCCAAGGACCTGAATGTGTGAACTGTGTTGATGAATTCCTTAAAGCCAGGATTGGGCTTTGAATGTGCAGATCATAAACTTCAACCATAGGTTAGTGACATCTCAACTATGTTTAAAACATAAAATATATTATATATGATTGCATTAATTATAATACTAAATATCAAACAAATTGCTAAAGCAAATCAGATTGGTTGAAGGTAGCACTCTCCATCAGGAACCGACTTATACATGGTGGATAGACATGCCACGCCAAGACTTTGAGTTCATATTTCAGGCTGACACTCCAGTGCAGTTCTGGGAGAGTGCTGCATTGTCAGAAGTGCCATCCTTCAGATGAGATGTTAAACTCAGGCCATTTTGGCTGTTCAGGTGGTATTAAGTGGTTTTAATATCCTTTTGTATGCAGAAGAGACTTTAAATACTTAAATCATAGATATTTATACATGCAAGTTCTATTTTTCTGCTGATAATTGTCTGTATATTTTGAGTTAATTATGTTTGCTGAAATTGTGTCTTTCAAGACCATTATTGTAGTCCGACATTTAATAATGATCAATTGACTCCATGTATACATTTTTCAACATCTTTTTCTGTTCACAGCTACTGTGCAGGAGATTGACAAGCTGATATGTTCTCATAACCAATACACACGGTAAAAGAGACATAAACAGTTGGCATGATTTTTGAAACCATCACAACATGCTCAGATTCTACTGACTGGACAGTCAGGGATCCGCACAAGGATCTAATATAAAAATTAGATGGCAGTTTACTTTTATCATTTCTGGTGATACTTATATTAAAAACTCATTCAATATTCTATCATTTATTTTCTTCTCTAAATTCCAGTCACTTTTATGTTTTACAATCTTATGGTCATTGATTGCTCTTTCACTGTTCAGATGCTGCTATTTTGCTTCACATTCTCAACTATACTCATCTCAATGTGTGTGTGTGTGTGTGTTGGGTTGGGGGTGGAGGGAGGGGTTGTCAGTTGGTTGTCCACACCTCAAAATAATGGATCAGACATTTTTTCTTGAAGAAACAATTTTTATATGGAACACTGAATTCCAGAGAAGTTAAGGAGGGTTGACAAGTATGATCTTCCCTTGAGCCTCTCCACCCACCGCCTTTGCTATCGTTCGGAAATGTCATCTGCAGGCATGGGGCTAACTTCCACATATATGCGGATGACACCCAACTGTATCTCTCTGCTTCCACTCTCGATTCCAGGAGCACTGCTGTTCTGACTGATTGCCTGTCTCATCAAGTCCTGGATGAGAGCTAACTTTCACCTCAGGTGCTGACAGCATCAATTTACATGGATGCACACTCCACCTCACAAATCCAGCGTGGAACGTCAATGTCTTCGACTTTTCAACACAACCTTGCCCGGTTCCTCTGACTCTTCATCCCTTAGAGCAGTGATGGCAAGCCTATGGCCTGCAGGACCATTAAGTAGCATCTCTCCCCCACACCCTGAACATTCAGACGAGTCTTAATAAGTCCATATTCGATCGGTAATGGTTTAGTTTTTTTTGATTGAATATCTGTTGAAGTATGGCATAAATCAAGAAATAATCAACAACAACAACAACGTGGATTTACATAGCGCCCTATTCCCCGGACGACATCTCAGAGCGCTTTACAATAACAGATCCCGGGACCGAGCCAGGGGGAGGGGGGGCGAAGGTGACCAAATGCGCGGTCGAAAAGTAAGGTCTTCAGCAGAGACCTGAAAATGGGAAGGGAGGGAGCGAGACCAATGGATTAAGGAAGGCAGTTCCAGAGCCTCAGGGCATAGTGGCTGAAGGTACAGCCGCTGAGGGTGGAGCGGAGGGCTCCGGGGAAAAGGAGGAGGCCAGAACCGGAGGAACGGAGGAACCAATCAAGAACATTTATTTTGTTGGCTGACCATAAAGGTTGGCCACCACTGCCCTAGAGGATCAAGTTCAAGAACCTGATCCTTTACATTTAAATCCTTCCACAGTCTTGACTCATCCAACCTCTCCTCTCAATCTCCTGGCCAATGATTCCCCACATAAATTGATCACTTGCCTCCTGGCCATTTGTGGAACATTGGTGTGTGCAAATTGTCTGTCACGTTTACCTACAGATACGCAATCATAAAAATTGTAAAGCTCCTTGAGATGTTTTGGCTACATCAAATGCAAGGATTATTATTATTTATGTTCAGCCCAATCCATTCTCTTGGTAATGTCACTTCACATTCATCAACGTCTTACAGATTGGATGCCATCAGTTCACACAAACTTTATTCCTCTTTCAGTCCAAAGGTTGTATCACTAAACCTTGATTATCCATACACCCTCTATTAGGACAATGGAAATCTTGTTTTTTTTTCAACTCTTTGAAGATTCAAAGGGTGAGAAATACGATGTGTAATGTGAGAATTCCCACTTCACTGATAATTATGGTCAAACCAAAGATACAGGGGATTATGGGTTTTCTTCTCTCTTTTCAACTTCAACACAATAGTAGGGCTCAGAGATGGCTGGAAACTTTCTATGATGGCATTGGAGTTGTGCCCATGGACCTCTGCATCTGTGTACCACTTCTCAAGGGAAGGATCAGACTCATGGACAGTTGATAATTAACAACTAGTTCAACCTCAAATTTATCTCCTGCAAACCTCATCAACAACTACCACCTCTTACCTTTAAGGGTTCCATTCTTAATCTTTCTTTATCTTTTGGCATTGTTGACCTTGCTATCTCCTGATCTCTACTTCACCTGCTTTGTTAAAACTAACCCAGAAATTAATCCTATATCTGGGGAGGTTTTTGTGGCAGCTTGCTTGCACAGCTGGCCAAGTTTTGCGATCTCTCACTCTGACCTACAGCTTGCAGCTGCTCTCTCCTTATCACAGCCTTTCTTGCATTTCTCTATTTTGGCAATAATGCACTACAAATATGATTGCTCTCATGTTTTGCCCGAAATTTTAAATTCACTTCCAAGCATTTTCCACTCCCTGCAGTGTACAACTTGACATTGTGGATTCATTGTGTAGATTTTAACTCTAACCTACTCTTTTCAAGATCCTGGTTCACTACGGAATGTATGTTCCTCAATCTTACCTTTCTCTCACAATCTACGATCTTTTAAAACGTAAGGTTGGTGTAATCTAACTGCTATTTCTTGGCTTATCTTGCTTTCTCTTCTATTCGTTTCAACCATGGTGGTGGTCTGAATGCTTGTCCTTGGTCCCTTTATCTAGATCTATCAAATCAATGTCTGTACTATCAGCATTTAGATATATCTAGAAGTTTCAGATGTTTAATGCGCACCTAGCTGACTAACCTCTTAAGACCACAGGGGATACAGATGGTTCCCCCACTCTCTGGAACTCTTTCACGGTGCCCTTCACTTTGCCATTTCCCTCACCTCCTTCAAGATCTATCTCAAGACCTTCTTCTTTGACTAAGCCTTTGATCATCCTATCCCCCGCCCCCACCCCTTTTGGTCCCCAACCCAAATTCAAACCACAGTTCAGGTGCAAACTCTTGACTGTCAAGCACCTTCAGATATAAATGTAATTTATTGTTGTTGTTGTTCATAGATAAGAGACTGTAAGCAATTGTATATCATTGCTCGAGCACTGGGTTTCGATATAGCACAATGTAATGCCTTTCACTTTGGGAGGATGTTTCAAAATGCTTCACAGGATATATACCGTGAAGTGCAGTGACTGTATTTTCTAGGAAGCACAGCGGCCAATTTAACTATTGTCTATTTAATTGCTGAGGCACAGGCCTGATTTAAGTGATGTTTAAAAATTAATATTTGGGAATTTGAATGCATGCTGTATTTTCAAATCTTCATGAACCATGTGTTACATGGTCGCATAATGTCACATATTTTGTGATCTCTTTTGTAAGTGCTGGTACACATGTGTGAACTGTTTATTTTATTCCAATGTGTTGACGAAGACTTTAACTTGGCTTAATGGAACAGTGAAAAATTAATGTTAGATATGAGCAGTTTACATATAAGTGCACACGTTTTTAAAAGAAAACATCCTGCAACATTTTAACATTGAGATGTATAATAAAAGCTTGTTGGATTTACCCAAGTTTAACTTGTGGTCTTCAATGAGAGATGTGCGGGAAGAGGGAGGAAGGAAGCAATTATTTTGTTCTTCAGTATCTATATATCAGGGCATCTAGCATGCAGATTGACACATAACGCAGAGTAAAGGAGAAAATAGCCAGTAGATTGATTAACACAGGTTTGTTGCATGTTTCCTGCCCTAACCTACCACAATCAGCGGTTGACCTTTCCGATACACACACCTAACATTTGCAAATCCCTCCCTCAACCCCTCCATCTCACCCCCTCAAGTCCTACCTGAAGACCTACCTCTTCAACCTTGCCTTTCCCCCTCTCCCTTCTTCTCCTGTTGCACAACTGCCCCTCCCCACTCTCGTTTAAAGCATTGTTCTACGTGAAGGGCAATGTGTAAATCCGAATTATTATTCTTAAGAGTTATCAAATTTTCACTCCAATATTCAAGCCTTCTGAGTGAACATTGTATAAAAGCTGTCGAGAAAGGTCAGAAATTATAACCCAGTTGCTGAATGTAGGCTGTGAAACAGGTGGAGTAAGTGCAATACTGTACATCCCTTTTTTTAATATATTGTGCTTTGTGGTCAAATTTGAGACATCTGCAAACCATGAATTGTGACTTCCAGGTTGTAAATATTGGAATGCAAGCTTTATAGCCAGTGCTCTGTAAATCTCAAACTGCTGAAATCTGAAAAATGGCTGGCAAGTAAAATGAATCTGGTTTACAAACATCACAGACTCATTGTGAACTTGGTCTTCTGAAATATTACATTTATTACTCTTGATTAAAAAAAAGTTGCTTTCCATCTAAACTGATGCAAACAGAATAAATGCAAGTTGCCCCATTGTTGCTCCAATGACTGAGTGAGAATTGTTATGGGCATCACATGAAGCGATCCCTTCCTCTCCACTTTAACTCAAGAAGAGTCTAAACGATCATCTCCATTAGTTGCATTAAGTGTACTCACCACTGTGAAAGGTTAAAATAAATTCCTTTCTGCTTTGTCTGTTATTCTGTTCTGTTCTGTTCAGCACTGAGTGTCACAGCAGGGTCCCAGTGAATCTGGCAAGGATGTGAGCTGGCCAAGTTGTAAGGGGCTGGGAGGGGTAAATAAACAACCACAACAAATTACATTTATATAGCACTTTTTACGTTGGGAGGATGTCCCAAGGGGCTGGACAGTTAGGGATTTGGATCTGAGCTGAGGGTTGGGATCAGGAGCAGTGGAGAGTTAATTAAACATTTATTAAATAAGTCAATTACACGAAGAGTTAATTAACAAATACAATCCAATTTACATTGATATAGCACCTATCGTGTCAGAAGGATGGTTCAGAGAGCTTGACATTGCGGATGGGGTACCTGATTGAGATGAGAGTGGGGCTTTTGAAGTCAGTCTGCTTACTCGTTCCATTGCGGAGGACCCAGAGCGGCTGTTGCTCTGGGAGAGCCATCTTGACGTTTATTTCAGGGTGCGCCCGACCCGTTCTTGTTCTGCTTTTTCCCCCCCCCCCCCCCCCTTTTCCTTTGGTCGAGACTTTTAAGAATTCGAGGGTTGTATTTTTAGAACACAGCCACTTCTTCGTTCCGCTTCTTCCTTTGTCAGTTTGGAATTCGGAACCCGCTCCTCAGAACGTCGCCTTTGTTTGTTCGGTTCCGGCAACTGTTCCAGAGGTTTAGAATCGCCTCCGCGGTTCCGCACGTCCTCGCGGCTGCTCCGTGACCAGACATCCAGCGTTGGTCGCCGACCGATAGCAAACCCCCACCCCCCCCCACACACACACCACACACTTGTCACGGTAATTGTTAATGACCCTGCGTGGTCCAGGCCGAAACAACGCGCATTACAAACACTCCGGGACGCTACCCCTCCCCCACACCCACCACTCCCACCCCCCACCCCCACCCCCCACCCCCCCACCACCCCCCCACCGCGTGAAGGGCACTATACAAATGCATCAATGCAAGTTTATAAATACTGGTCTGAATGCTCGTTAAAACCACTTGGCTGCTGATGTAGCTTTTGCGTGTGCGTGGCTCCTTGTTCAAGGGCAAAGATGCTGGAATGTAAGGAGTTACTCAGTGGAATTGGATTTTTTTTCATAATGCAGGCATCTTCCAAGTATTTTGTTTTGGTCAGTCAGGTGTCTGACACATGGTCATGGAGCAGACGTAACGATATTTGAAACCTATCCCACTGCTTGTCCAGCTAGGATCACTTTACCCATTAGGACTTTGGCTTGCAGGGTTAACAGGAGCTGAGTGGGATGACTCCCTGCCCGCAATGACTGGTCTGCCCTTCCAAGTCCTGCCGATGAGCCAGTTCGGCTCCAAGGAGATCCAACTTACTTCCCCCTCAAGGAGGATAGTCACAGGTTGGTAATTTAACATTTGAGTTTTGAGCCTTCATTAGTTGGATGGCAGATACCAGGAACTGCCTGTGAGTTTACCAGTGTGCAGCACAGCTCAGCATGAAATGCGTGAGAATATTGCCACCATCTTCTGCGCACAGCTCAGACACACATCTCTTCTTATTGAGGATAGTCATACCAGTTGGAGGTGTGGAGTTTAAGCAGCAGCTGCTTGTCTGTCTGGAAACCAATCAAGTGGATTCGAAGCGCTGGATGTACGAACACGTGTTCATGACCTCAGACTCCTGGTAACACCTTCCAGCAACTGTCACCCCAAGCCTCAGCGTTTCCTCATCAGTTTTCTGATGGACATTTGCCTTCAGTGTTGTGGGAGAACCAGTCAGGACAGTTCACGACTTGTCAGCCAGCTTGATGTTATCAAGATCCAAATTCAACAGTGTACGAAGCTTACTCAGCACCAGTTGCTTAATCCAGATCCTCATTTGAGGGGCCTTGGCAAATGGAGATGCCACTGTGAAGCCGATTTCACCTGTAGGATGCTTAGCAACAGATCTAGCGTACATTCCAAGTATACATGCAGCACTTCCCCCCAAAAAAAAATTTTCTTAGTTGCAATTCAATCTAGGGCTGAGTGCATCATGGTTTCCAGCTCGGAGAAAAATGTGCAGGAGGTACTGAGGTTTATTTATCACATGGAATATTTTGTGAAATATTTAATTTTTCCATCCTTTCCTGATTCATTTCTTGAATGATTGATTGGCTGATTGCTTTTTCTTCGTAATAATAATAATAATTTGGTCACTCAAATCCATGACTGTTTGTGGGACACTGCTGTGCGTAATTGCCTTCCGCGTTCCGCCCACAAATTATACAGTCAATTCACTTTACAATATATCCTGTGAAGCGCTTTGAGACGTCTCAAAGATGTGATAAGGCACTGTATCAAATACAAGGATTATTATTATTATTCTGTTCTGACGAAGGGTCATGGACCCGAAACGTTGACTCACCTTCCTTTCTCCATAGATGCCTCCTGACCTGCTGAGTTTTCCCAGCTCTCTTTGTTTTTGTTTCGGATTCCAGCATCTGCAGTATTTTGCGTTTTGTTATTATTATTATTATCATTATTACTATTATTATTATTATTATTATTATTCTATCTCTCCGGGGAGGAAATGCATGCTCCATACCAGACAAATGGAAATCACTCGGCCTATATGGAACTCACAATCTGGTTTCAATAGTCTTAACGATAGTGATGGGTTTTCTTTCCGTGCATGTCCTACACACCACTGAATAAAAATGATGTATACAGCAATGTTTGTGGGTGTTTTAAGAACTTACTCTGTATTAATTATGAAATTCAAAGGCCTTTATGAGAATGGCAATTTCTAATACCCAACCCATCCATTTCACTTGAAAAACCTTTGATATGAAGAAAAGATTGGCACTGAATAGTTTCCACCTTAACACGAAAAACGCCATTTCTTTAGTGTGAAAATGGGAATATGAACTAAGGTGCTGTCAAGAGGAGAGACTTGAAATGGGCCTTATGGAGGCAAGGAAAGGGGGAAGGCAGAGGGGCTCCGGGATGGAGTTAAGGAGGGTGGGGGCAGAAAGGACGAAAGTCCAGCTTCTGATGGTGGAGCGGACAAAACATGAGATGTGGAGCAGGCCAGTATCCACTGAGCAGAGGGAGCAGATAAGTTGGTAATGGTTTAGTAGGTCACAGAGGTAGAGAGGAGCAAGACTGTGGAAGGCTTTAAAGGTGAGGACGAGGATCTTGAACTCAATCCTCCGGGGAATGGAGAGCCAGTGAAGCCGGATGAGGATTGGGGTGATCAGCTCATGGAGCAGAGGATACGAGCTGCAGATTTCTGAAAAGAATAAATATAGTAAAATATAATAAAACAAACACAGGCAAAATGGCAGTGAAGAGTGAATGCAGAAGAGAAATGAGAAGAGAACCACTTGTACAATAAACTGTTTGTTGAGTCTTGGCCAGTTAGGCAAGAGGTGCTGGAGGAATGTTCAAGTTTTGGATAGAGTTGAGCTTTGCAGAGAGGTGAAAATGTTTGAGGAGGGAATAAGCATTTCGGCCAAGCTTCTCGGAGGCAGAGTCAGCAATGGAATGGAAAAGGTGTGAGAATTCCATAAGGTCAGAGGAAGTAAACAAAGCCAACATTAGACATTAATTTGCAATATTTCTTAAGAGGATTCTTCAGTGAGTAATGTGGTTAGAATTTCTGTCAACCAAAGGAAACTCTGCTCTGGAAATGGTTTAGGTCAGAGCGAATTTCCCATGGGTGAGAGCAACGTACACCCAATACCAGGAGAAATCCTTATTAGCATGACTCCTTATTAATGAATCCAATTGAGGAATAAGGCAATGACAAGTTAGATGCCAATATCAATAAATGATAAAAGAATACAAATATAGCAATTTAAGACAATAGCTACCTTACTTTTAGTTCTACCGATGTAGTTAATTCATCAATCTTTATTTTCCATTGTTGTCACATTACTTACTTTTATTAATTGACCAGCTAAAGCATATCAATGAAAGGTTTATGTAGTGCACAGCAAATTCTGATAACTTGATCATAGTAAAGCTGATCAAAACTAGCCAATATTTGTCTGCTCCATGCGTGCTTTAAATAATACCTTTAGCACACACTGCATGGCAATGAGAAACAAGGACATCAATAAATATATAGCTATCTTATTTTACAGCCTATAGATTTATGTGCGAAGCTAGTAGTACAATGTACTGTCTTTAAAAAATTGTTGATATTATTTTGTAGGATCAAAATAGGAAAACTGCTGAGTATAATTTCTAACATTGCACCTGTAGGAAGAAAGAGGTGGTCTTGGGAATTATTGTTAAAAACAAAAATTGTAGTGATTTGTTGGACAGATACCCACATGAAGAATTTAATGATGGAAGGACTGAAAGGAATGTTTATCTTCACTTCTGCAAGTGCCAATAGCAACTGTTCACTGGTCTGTGCTTGAACATCTCATGCAGTCCTTTACAAAACACTATCCAATGAGGGTGCAGTGCTCTGTGATGAAGTCTGAAGACCCCGTCTCAGAATAACCTGGTGTCCATGGGGTCATAAATCAGATCCCGTGCAATCCACTCTGACTTAGGCAGTATTGCTGGAGAAATTCACAATGTATTCTGAAAATGCAATCCTCTGTCTTAGAGTTAGCACTCAATTTCCAGATCTTTATCATTGGGAAAACTATGCATTTAAACTATTTTATAACCCAATACCTGTTTTTCCTTTCTTTGATAACCAAATCTATAAATAAACACAAAATCATCTCTTTAGTTCAGTCGAAGATTACAATAGTTAACAACTGTCCATTTTTACAATAGCCTGATAATGTTTGCAGAAATTTGACTAAAAGATAATGAGTGTTTTTGGTGATTCACAAGGAGGATAAGTTGGATGAAATGACATAACTATGATGAGAGGCTAAATGGACTGGGGTCATATTCATTGAAGTTCAGGAGGAGGGGTGATCTGATAGAAGGGTTGTGGACAATAATAATTAAGGACATTGACAAGGGTAGGGAATAACTCTTCATTCTGGTTGGATAATCCAAGACTAAAGAACATAACCTTCAAACTAGATCTTGGATAATATTAATGATAATACTCATGAACCTTACACTTTACATGGAGCTTTTCATATTAGGTGGATGTCTCAAAGCAGTACATAGGATAACTGTTAAGTGTAGTGACTGTGTATTTTGTAGACAAGCACAGCAGCCAATTTGTACACAGCAATTTCCCACAAACAGCCATGAAGCGAATACCCAATGTGTTCAAAGGAGAATCCAGAGAAAAACAAATTGTTCAAAGGGTCATGAGAGAGTAGAACATTGTAGTTGAGAAGGTGGTACAAATAGAGTTAAATAAGATAACAACAACAACTTGCATTTATATAGTACCCTTCACGCAGGATAGCATCCCAGAGCACTTGACAGTGGTGGAGCATAACGCTGAGCCGGGGGGAGGAAGAGAATGACTGTAGGCACGGTCCAAATAGGAAAGTCTTTGGGCACGACCTGAAGATGGGAAAGGAAGGGACAAGGCGGAGGGATAGAGGAAGAGTGTTCCAGAGATTCGGGGCATAGCGGCTGAAAGTGCTCCCACCAATGGTGGAACAGAGGACATGAGGGACATACAGAAGGCTGGAGCCAGTCGAGTGGAGGCAGTGGGTTGGGGTTGGGAGGTGAGCAGGTCTGAGAGGTACCAGGGCATGAAGGGATTTGAAAACGAGTGTGAGGATTTTGAAATCGATCTGTTCGGCAGTAGGGAGCCAGTGGAACCTGGCTAGATCTAGTATGATGGGAGACCAGCAAAGAGGGCATTTGAGGTCGAATTGGGAGGTGACAAATGCATGGATGAGTGTTTCAGCTGCATCTGGGATAAGGTACGGTAGGAGGCGGGCAATGTGGTGAAAATGGAAGAAGGCGTTCCTGGTCAGGGACCAGATGTGGGGAAGGAAGGACAGCTGTGAGATGAACCTGACACCAAGGTTGCGCACCTGGTTTGTTAAGACTGAGAGATAGGCTGGGGAAGTTGAGGAAGTCAGAGCCACAGTATAGAAGATGTTGACAGGATCCAATGAGTATGGCTTCCATCTTGTCAACATTTAGTTGTAGAAAATTTTCGTTCATCCAGGCTCTGATATCCGCCAGAGAAGCCCAGAGAACATCAGCAGACCTGGAGTCGCAATTGGAAGAGGAGAAATAGATTTGTGTGTCATCCGCATGCATGTTGAAGTTTATCCTGTGTCTGTGGATGACATCACCAAAAGGGAGCATGTAGATGAGGAAGAGAAGTGCACCAAGGATGAAGTTCTGGGATACACCACAGGTGACCGGGCAGGCAGGAGAAACCGTTTGAGATATAAAGTGAAGACTATTTGTTAGGTAGGACTCGAACCAGGCTAGTGTGGCCCCACTAAGGTGGATGAGGGAGGAAAGCCAGTGGAGGAGGATGGCGGGTTCGACTGTTTCGAACGTGGCAGAGGGGTCCAGGAGGACCAGGAGGCAGAGGGAGCTCTGGTCACACAGAGAGAGAACATCATTTGTGACCTTTACAAGAGAGATGGACAGTTGATTAATATAAATATTATTAAGAGATGTGGAGCAAAGGTGGAGATATGGGATTGAAGCAAAGTCGTAGATTTTATGCTTAATAGCTTTCTATGATGTTAAAGGTTCTTTAGCCATGGATAGTGGAATACTGTTTAAAATGCAACTTCTGTTAGGTAAAACTTAACTCATTTTTGTCAGTTTAATAGGGAACCAGATGAAGAACATTAGCTACATCTGCAATGCTGTGTTATTGAAACTAACAGGCACAGCTGTATACCATCTGGGAGAAATCAACTCAAATCACTTTAACAAAACTGAAGCATTGCATGCCATACTGTTACGTTCTACCTTATGAATGGGAATTTATGTTCAGAGCTTCGCCATTCCCGTTCTAGATGTGACCAGCACATCCCAAACAGAAGAAATTGTTCACCTTGCAAAATAATGATTTAGAAAACTTGTATTTTTCAGGAACTTTAATTAAAACAACATGCTGCTTAATGTATTGGGTACGAAATGGGACATAACTTCATACATCTGTCTTGTGTTAGATAATCGTCTAGTGCTGCCAAACATCTGATGAACTTCCCAATTTCTATTTTTGTAACTCTCGAGTTATATTCTCCAAAATGGCATATTTTTGCCATATGTCAATCTGACAAAGTGCATCTCCTTCAAGCGGAGTGAAGTTTCATTTATTTTATTTATTTTAAGTCAGCCAATTTTGTTTCTCCTTCAATTTCCTTCACTTTTCTTTTGAAAATGTTTGGATGTTAGTTTTCCCCTTTAATAATGCATGGGTAGAAATTTCACCTGGGTCTAGGTTTACTCTGATAAAATAACATTTCAGATGCAAGGTATTTGTCAAATTATTGAATTCAGGTTTAACTTTGAAGCCTGTTTTCTGTAGTTCTTAAAAGAAATGTACAGAAAAGTGATGTTACAATTAAAGACTACTTTTAAGAATTTGATAAATTCTGGATGGTTTGAAATACAATGTATTTCAAATGTATGAAGAGTAATTCTCTTCTAGGTGGAATCAGATCTATAAATAAATTGAAAACAGTAAATTAACACTTCAGTTCTGTGCAATATTGCATCGGAAGATTATATTAATTAAGGTTGTATTATTTCAGGCCCGTTTCAAGCTCTTTGTCTGCACTTCAGGTCACCTTTCCACCTCCCCACTCTCTTCAGCTCCCATTGCCCAGTTTAGCAATGTGAAGTGCATTGAGATGTCCTGCTGACATGAAAGGATTATATAACTGTAAATCGTATAGAAAAAAAATGTATCTATTGTATTGTATATCTATGGTTCCAAAAGTACTGGGAGCCCTTCAATATCTCACCTACATAGTTTTATTCATGTGTAATCAAAGTGTGGCAGAAAAGGTACGACCACACTTTTCTATTGGCCCAGCCTATGAGGAATTACCGTAGACTGTATATACTGAATTGACTGTATAGTTTTTAGGTGAATCGTGACAGCCAAATGCGCACAGCAGTGTCCCACAAACAGTCGTGACCAAATTATTATTTTCTATTACCCCCGGAAAAGCGATCTGCTAATCGACTGGTAACCAGGTTCCTACTCACTGCTAGGTAAACAAATGTGGGTGGAATAAGGAAACTTGCCTAAAGTTTCATCTTGACGGGAATTGAACCCAGGTCTCTCGCTTGCGATGTTTGAGCAATGATGAAGGACTGTCATATCTCAGTAGCTTCTATAGGAACAACAACAGGAACGACTTGCATTTATATAGTGCCTTTCATACAGAGTAGAGTCTCAGAGCACTTAAAAATGGAGTAATTTGATACCAAGTTTGGGAGAGAGAAGAGATGACTTGCAAGCACAGTCTTCAGGTGCGATGAGAAGACAAGCAAAGGCATAAGGCAGAAGGATTCAGACAGGAAGTTCCAAAAATTCAGTGTTGTGAATGAAAGCATGCTGAGTATGGTTGAGTAGAACATCATAAGAATGTGCGGAACTGGAAATGAACACTGCAGACCATCACATTTTCATCATCATCTCTCTCTATCTGACAAATCCCTCAATCCTCTCCGCCATCAAAAATATATCCCATTCGCTCTTGAAACTGCCCATTCTATCAGCTTTCCTGTGTTAACCACCTTGGGGTAAAATAGTTCAATTTAGATTGTTTGTTAACCTTCCTGCTTTTGAGTTGGAGATCATAAGACTCTTTGGTGTGAACACCTTGCCCATATTGAATTAAGTATAGGATTATGCTCTTCCTGAGATGGGAAGGCTGTTCATTTTTCATATCTATATGTTTGATTTCATATAGTCAGTATCAATTTGAATTGCAAAACAAATACTGCAAGTTAGTAGTTGAAGATGGTGATGGCATGTTTCCTTAACTAGGTTCAACTGTATTATATTCAATCCATCTGTAAACATGCTTTATTTTTGATAACATATGTTGTTCATTGCAACTATATTGGCAGATATTTTTGGCAGTATTCTTTCAAATATTTTCATATGAATTGATAAAACATTTGCATTTCACTGGCATTTACATTCCTTTAAAGTCGTGCCCAAGGAGCAATTATGATATCATCTCAAACAAATATAACTGCAATTAGTTTCAAGTATTTGAAATAAAGGAGACTGAACTATTCTCCTAACCCAGGGACTTACAAGTTGCTTAAAATGTGCAGTGTTAAAGTGTTGACTATAAATGGTTAAAGTTCCATAGGCATCAATATAATCATTAACACTCTGAGTCTAAGTTGTGACATTTTGTTTCGTAAACTGTTCATGTTTATTCAATAATGCATTGAATATTTAAAAACTGTAAATGATGAATTTTGTTGTACCTTAACTAATCAAAGATAAGTGCTTTCGAGAGGAAATAAATTGTTTATTAGGATCCGGGATGAAAGCACTTATTTGCCCAACATTCCAGTTGTATTACTGTTTTTAACTCCTATGTGCTGCTCATATGCAGGAGATGGCCTGTTTAAGACGGCAGCATGCCTGCATTATGAGTCAGACGGTTGTGGGGTTCAAACCCCATGTCGGGACTTGGTCTAGATTGACACTCCAATGCGGTGCTGTGGGAGTACTGCGTTGTTTATAGGGGCTGTCCTTTGGAAGATGCCTGCTCAGGTGGATGTTAAAGATCCCATAGCACTATTTAAAAAGTGAAGGGACACTTCAAGATAAAATTGGTCAATCATTCATGGCTATTTGAGGGACATTATTGTGCACAAATTGGCTGCCATGATCACACACTGAAATACACAGTCACTCAATTTTACAGTATATACAGTGAAGTGCTTTGAGACGTACTCCCAACATGAAAAATGCTATATATTATTATTATAACAATTTGGGCTCAGGAATCCTTAACCAAGCTGTTAGTTGTCTTTGTCCTTTGTTTTATGAAGAGCCTCAAAAAATGTTAACAAGACCATTGGGTCAGAGGCAGTACATCTTAGGATTCTCAAAGAAATGGCTAAGGCTTCAGTTCATATTTGCAGGAGCTCCAATAACTGCTGTAGCTGTTTGAGAGGGCGAGGGGATAATAAAGGAGTGAAATATCATGCTGGAAATTGTAGATCTATTAGCCTAGATATGTTGCAGAAACATTTCTTGAAAATATTAAATGGGATGCTATCAGTAACCATCCAAGGAGTGCTAATCATATGTGGAACTCTCAAACTGGTTTGAATACTCTTAAGTATGGTGGTTAGTTTCCATATGTGTCAGATCAAATTTATCAAAGGATGATTCTAATGATTCTAATAGGCCATTGGTGAAGCCACATTTTGAATGGTGGGAATAGTGGGGTGATGTGTTAATTGATAACTATGTGCTAAGTAACACTGGTGATCAATTTGGCATCCATGATAAATAACACATTGACAGATCTCTGTATGTCCTAGGGATGCACCATCTCCCAGACTCCATCCTCCCCACCACTATCTCCTGTGCATTTATGGTTAGTGGGATCCCACCTTTACTCTGATTGTTTAATTCAGCCAGTATTTCACTAACCAGCAGCCCAATGCCATAGTCAGAAATCCCATGTATGGTGCAGCCATTAGGAAAGGCATCAGTAGTTGGTTAAAAGAAGGCACAATGTAATTATCATAAAATGTTCTGTATTTTCTCTCCCCAATAACAGTTTCAGGTAGGAGCAGACTACTGTTTTTCTAACTTACCCACCCAAATTCTCAAAAGATTAATTTAACACATTTATCTCATCACCTAATGACCCTGAATTCTGTTAATTTTCAGGAATTTGTCTAGTTTCATGGATTATAAAGGTCTCAATATGAAACCTTCTATTTTTCTTAATACCAATGTTCGGCCTTTGACCTGCAGTTTTCAAAGCATTGTTGCTGGAAACCTATTTTTACCATCAAAAAAAACTGCTGCACTTCATGATGGACATATTTGGATTCAGTGGCATTCCTGTGAAGTCCTGCGGCATATTGGTTAGAGCTCTCACCTCACAAGTGAGAGGACCTGAGTTTGATTCCTGGGCAGGGTGAAATGTTAGGCAAGTTTCCTTACTCCACACACCTCTGTTTACCTAGCATTGAGTAGGATTGATCCATTATTTTTTGTAGGACACTGCTGTGCGCAATTGGCTGCTGTGTTTACTTTACAGTATATTCTGTGAAGCGCTTTGGGATGTCTTGAAGACACAGTAAGACCCTACATCAAAAATACCAAGGATTAATATTTGAAGAGTGTCTTAGGCTCATTATTATTATTAGTGTGGAAACACTGTTGTTTGGAAATATGCTCAAGGCAAGCTGTTAACCTTCAAGACATGCTGTGGTGAATCTTTACTTTATTTGCATATAAATTGAATTCTGGGGTACTCGACCTATAATCTGTAACTTTTGCATTCGCCATTCGAATACAGAGCACAGAAGGTCGGTCCACTGCTTCCAAATGGAGCTGCATTCTGCATCTTTTATATTTTTCTGAAAATGCAATGTGTTTGGTTTTCAGATAATTGTTGTTAGAAATAAAAATGTTAATACAATTGTGTAGTGGGAGGATTTTTTTACATCTATCGATGGGTCAAACTATTATAATTCCCATTGATCTAGACCCACTCCGTTCTGCAATTAGATGATGCTGGAGCAGAGATCCCTCAGGTTGACTTTGCATACCAGAAGGAGTTCCCATTTCCTTATTAATGAATCCCATTAGAAATCACCGGAATTTTGGAGCCCAAGAGCCCACTGGGAATGTTAATCTTCCTTCCTGCTGGATTCCCATTGGACTTCGATTGAAATGATGGTGTTACACCAAGTCCACAGTAATGTAATTTGGAGCTGGTCTGGGACATGAGTGGACTTGATAAGACAGACGCCTTTGTTTTGCTGCAAGCTATCCAGATGAGATATTATTAAAAATAATCCTTGTATTTAATATAACAACTTTCAGGTTGGTAGAATGTCTCAAAGCACTTCACAGGATATACTGTGAAGTGTATTGCCTGAGTAATTTGTAGATTAACTTTTTATTGGACTCAGCTGATTGTGTTATTGCATTTTTTTTATATTCTGCATTTTAAGCATTTCCCTGCCCAGGAATTGATCCCATACTTTGGCAGCCAGAGCAAAGAATCCTGACCAAAAGACTAGCAGATAAAATTGCATTCCCACCCAGGGTCCTGAGGTGAGAGCAAGTGGCTAACACATTGTGCCACCATCGCACTGATTATTTTATTTACAATTAAGGACATATCAGTTGTACAACACAGAGCTATCTAGGACACAGCATCAACAAAGTAAATAGCACATGAGAGTAGCCCATTTTCACCATCGTAAGGTATTATAACATCACGCCTTCCTCCTGACTGAATTGGTCTCTGCCCAGCAATTTTTAATTGTTTTCCTTTCAATGCCAACCAGATTTTTTGTAACACGGTGCAATAGATTATGAATGCAAAGAGCAGAATGTGAAGATCACAACATGGCTTTAGATGACATTGTGGCTTTGAATAATCATTTTGTTTGCTTACAAATACAGTCCGCTTGCCAGTATACCCTGAGAAATGCTTTGAGACATCCTCCTGACATGAAGGGCGCTGTACCAAATGTAAGGATTATTATTACAATTATTATTTTTGAGATACATATTGGCAGCTTTCCTTTCTGATTCAGTCAGGAGGAAGGCGTGATGCTATAATATCTTATGATGGTGAAAATGCACTGCTCTTAAATGCTGTTTACTTTGTTGATCCTGTGTCCTAGTTAGCTCTGTGTTGTACAACTGATATGTTCTGAATTGTAAATAAAATAATCAGAAACATTCCTCGAGAACAGAACAACAAATGAAAGAAAATGGATCTGGAGTGTGAATGGATATGGATGCTTTATGTTGTTCCTAGTAATTGTGATAACTTGTTTATTTTTGGAGTTATTCGATTCCAAATATTGACCCTTTCTCATTGTTGTTGGGAATGTGTAAGTAACATATTGAAGATTTTCTAATTAAATGTTTTCTCCGTTGGAAAAAAATGGAATTGCTTAGTTGTTGTGAAATTCCTGTGTCACCAAGCAACTCTATCTCCTGTTGTTTCTCTGCTTATTTCACAGTGCAACCAGCTGATATAACCTTGTACATGAGCTTGTCAATACTAAGAGTCTCTGCCGGCGGCCTTTTGTTCTCCACTGTTTAACTCTGCTGAGACATCCTTCACACTTCCCAAAAGCATTGGTTCCTTGCACGACATGAAAGGAATGAAAATGTCTCACTCCAGAGTATTTTTCTATCCTTAGTCAGTGGAGTTTGACCCTTCCAGAATACAGATGTGACTCACCTCTGTTTCCAGAAACTATTTTTGTCCATTTCCATGACACCTTGAGGAACACAAGAATATTGCACAATGAACATCCTGCTGTTTTCAGTCTCATTCAAATGTATGCTATTGCTTGCAAGAGAAAATTACATTTTTATTTGTTACTGAGCTATCAACCTCTTCATCTGTGCAGCATATTGTGTGACTGGGTCTAAAAATACCACATTGTAATTTGTTTTGATTGAATTTGAATTGGTGCAGAAAGCTTCAATGCACCCTATACTTCCTTTTAGAATGTTTGTGCATCACAATTTCACAGAATAGTTGTCTTGCAACTAAGATCAGTCAAATAATGCAGAACCTTCACATGATGGAAATCATTACCAATTTTGTCAGTAGTGAGCATCCAGATATTCTATTCATTTTTTTAACTTGCTCAGTATTATTAATAACATAAATTAGAATTATTGATTCCTTATTAATGAGTAAAAATATAATTATTAAAATCTAGTGACTGTGTATTTAGTAGGTGAATATGGTAGGCAACTTGCGGTGATAATAATAATAATGATCCTTGCATTTAGTATAATGCCTTATCATGTTGCAAGAATGTCCCAAAGTGCATTATAGGATTTACTGTGAAATGGAGTGACTGTATATTTGTAGGGAAACACAATTCTGCACAAGGAAGTCCCACAGACAGCCTTGGAATGAATGACCAATTTTATTTGGGGGATTTATTTGCCAGGACATCAGGAGAAATTCCATTCACGTTTCGAACAGCGCCATGTGATCATTAATGCCCACCTGAACAGGTAGCTGGGGAGGGATCACAGGAAGAAACTCCATCTCATTTTGAATAATTTTATAATGTCTTCATGCAATTGTGTGCAGTTGTTTCAGTATAATCAGAGAAGCTCACTGGTAAAAATTGCAATAATTCTATTCTTTTACAGGCTAAAACTGGGTAGAATTTCACGTGTCAGAGAGGCTTAGATTGTGTAGAATGTTTCTCCATTGGTGACTGCTTTTGTTTTGTGTTTATTCGTACACACACAGTTAGAACTTAATATTGTCTAGAAACATGCAGTTAGCATGAAAGAGAAATAAACGCTGTAAATACATCTTGTAATCAAACACAGGCAGGATAGTACATGAAATTAGAGATCCAAAAATTATCCCTGCTTCTATTGCCAATTAGTTAGCTGTGATGGTGCCTACAAGATGCGCAATAAATCCTGTGAAGCATTTGAGACATCCTCATTTGATAGAAAAAAGGTGCTGTATCAAAGTTAAGGATTATGTTTAACAGTATAATTTCAGGAGGGGCTCTACCAATAGTCTCAGTGCCTCTGGGTTGAAGGCAGTGAGGGGGGGCTGGGCTGGAATGGGGGAAATCAGCCACTGTCCAGTGACATTCTACTGAAAAGGTGTGGACTTCAAAAGGTGAGAAGAGGACTGGACACAGCTGTGATGTCTGCCAAGGTGGAATAGTCTGCTGACATTCACTGGTTACCACATTGCTGAAAATTGTGAGAGAAGCATTGAATTAAATATCAACTGGCCCATGGGTGTGAACACCTCATCCCTTAACTTCGGAACAATGATTCGGTCTAAAGTTGACTAATGCCTTTTTTGAGTGCCATTATTGTTGGCCTGTGGAGCCCTGTGTTTCAATGTCACTTCCAGGATACCAGTTTACAACAACAACAAGATTACATTTGTATAGTGCCTTTCACGTTGGGAGGATGTCCCAAGGCGCTGGACAATGTATAGCGTTTCAGACCCGAGCTGGGGTCAGGGGAGGAGAAGGGAGAGGAGGGGAAGGGGGGGGCTGATAGCATGGTCGAAGAGGAGGGTCTTGAGGTGGGACTTGAAGGAGGCTAAGGAGGGGGCAAGGCAAAGTGATTGGGGGATAAAATTCCAGAGGTTGGGAGCAGAGTGGCTGAAGGCTGAAGCTTAATGTAACACATGTTCATTTTCACCCCAGTATGTGCTATATTACCATCATTGGACACACCCTGTGCCTTTGGCCATTGTTACCTGGAATAACCCTTGTGTCATGTTGTGTTTGCCCACAAGGCACACAGTAACTCCACTTTCCAGTATATCCTATGAAGCGCTTTGGGACATCCTACCGACATCTAAGGTGTTATACCAAATGTAAGGATTATTATTACTATTATCAGGAACACCCAATGCTGTCAGTAATCCCTTATTGTGTTGTTTTGCTATCAGCACACACACCATGTGCCAGGACACTGGTCAGTTTGCCCTATATGCAAAATCATTGTCGATAGCATTACTCTGCAACATATATCATGGTAGCTAAAACTAAACATTTTCTACAAGAAAAACAAAAGGCTCGGATTAGCCACCAAAGTTATCATATAAAATGTCAACTAAAAAACTATTGACAGACAACATTTTCAAACTGATGATCTTTATGTGTTTTTTCAAACCGTGTCTGTGCTCAGCTATGAACACATGCAGAAAACAGTCTGAAATCACTCTTTAGAGAACAGTCTGAAATCACCCAGCCAGACTGCTAGGATGCAGGCATAGAATTTTACTGAAACTGGATGTAGTTTGGGGACACAAACCCTTAGTGCATCCATGAGGCAAGCTTAGCCCCTGCAATGAAACAAAGGTATTCCCGTCTTGAAAAGGTAACACTGTATTTAATGCTTTTTTTCTGAAGAAAATTATAGAAGAGAAGGGAGTTTCTCTTGGAGTCCTTACTAACTACTTCATGGAAATGTGCTATAACAAATATAATGATCATTATGTTATTAAAAAGAGCGAAACCTAATTTTGAACGATAATGTGCATCTTCCTGATCTGCCGTTATTGCTCTCCGCAAATCTGTTACCATCTTTCTACAAGGTTCATATTCTCCAAGGATACACCTTAAAAATTAATCAGCTGAAAACCTTGCTAATTACATAATAGGGAGATCTACTGTAATGTCATATGGTAATGGCATTTGTACATAGTTAATTTAATTTGTATATTAGAAACCATTATGAATAGGATTGAGGATTACTTTGGTGTTACACCAAATTCACAATTGGTCAGCTCTGCTGCTTGGATTCCAAAATTGTGGCCCTCACAGGACAAGGGATAAATCAAGTCCAAATCAAATTATTTTTAAAGACAGAAAAAGCTCCCATTTTTATATCATTTTATCACATGAAAGTACCTCACAAGTTTATATTGTCCAAATACTGCAACTCTTTTAGTGGACAAACACAACAGCTGTTTGCATTAGCAAAGACCTATACAAAGGCCTTTGGCGAATGGGTAATTAATCTGGAGGATTGTGTTCAGGACACTAATTCCTCTTTTCATTTCCCGTCATGGGATTTTTAACATCCACTTGATGGTAATGGCAGATAAGACTACAAAGAATTTATAGAAAACCAGCTTCAAAATTAAGGCTGAATTTAAGAGTGTGTCAAATTCTGAATGCAAAGTAAATAGAATAAATTTAGACCCAAGTGGAATTTCCATCCATATACTTGTAAAAAAATAATGCAGAGATCATGCTGTGCTGCACAGATTCTAATTTTATTTTTTATACATGTATAATAATATGTATATAATATATAAGATAAAATGGTGTTTCATTCTTCTTTCATTCATTCTTGAAGACATGATAAGGCACTATATTAAATGCAAGGATTATTATTATTAAGAAATCTTACCAACTACAGGTTGTACCTACAGTACACTAGAGACAAGTGGCTTTGTACAGAGGATGGTCAGCTGATTGTGCTTATTATAAACACCCAGCCACCATGTGACTTGAGTTCCCATTGAGGTTTATATGACTTCAGAGTCAGCATTCTTCATAAGCTAAAAAAAAATCAAGGTAACATTTGATTTAATGTAAGTGACGTATGCAACATATCAGATCAGTGGGTACAAGGAAGAAAATTAAAAAATATGAGATGTGATAAATATCATGAAAACATGCAGGGTCATGATGAATAAGTATTCTGGATAAGGATCAGGAGAAGGACTGTTTTTTCCTCCAAATAAAGTAGGTAGGACCCATTTAATTGCTTGTACTACTGCCCAACTGAGATAAGCTAACTGAGAAAAGGGATCAAACAGGTTCTGTACAGCTTTCTGTTCTGGTGACTCAGTAGCACTTTAGTCGGGGCTTTACCAACTGAGTATTCAGGGTAGCAATTGTAAAGGTTCTGTCTTTGATGAAAGCCACAGCTAAGTTTCAGCTTCAAATAAAATGAAACCACAGCACTTCCTCCAGCTTTTCCAGGTACTAAAATCCAGACAGAGGTCTTATGTTTATTTTTATCTTGGTCCATCGTCCTTCAACACACTTCCTCTCGGTGACTTCTCCATATTCCGAATCCATAACTCACAAGGTAACTACTGGCGTCCTTGCATCCAGTTGGATCGGGCACTCATTTTGTTCCTGAACAAGTCAAATTGTTTTTAATTGTAATTTTTCCTTCAAGGTGCCATTAATTATATTGCTCCTGAAGTTTATTAAAGATATATTTCTCCACTGGTTGTGAGTTGCTGTTGGTGACTGAGACCAGGGTTCGTTCAGCTTCCTTTTAGCTTCACAGTTCACATACTTACCATTCAAAAGGTTAAATGCTGAGTGCTTCAGGCTGCTTTACATTTAGCAATAAAAGATTTATTGACAATTGTTATCTATACTGTATACATTAAATAATTGAAACAAAATTATGGGATGAAAAGCATGGTAGCCAAAAACTGCGATCCAATTCTTTGGTTATTAACTAGATGCGAGTGAGAACACTTCACCCCCAACTTTGGCACAAAGATTTGTCCCAGTGCCAGCCGAAGCCTCCGACTACTGTGACTGTTGACACCTGTGGAGAATGGCATTTCAAAGCCCTTACAAGGGATCATGTCATAACTCGAATTAAGCTGGGCCAGAATCCCACACAGCAGAACTCAAACACTGCGGGAGAGAAATTCCACCCAGGTCCAGATTTATTCGATTTTCTTAGCATTTCAGAGCATCCAGAATTTGGTAAATTCTTAAATACAATCTTAGTTTATAATAATAATAATCCTTGCATTTGATATAGCGTCTCATCATTTCTTTGAGACGTCTCAAAGCACTTCACAGAATATACTGTAATGTGAATTGAGTGTATGTGTTGTGGGTAAAACACACCAGCCAATTGCGCACAACAGTGTCCCACAAACAGTCGTGGATTGAGTGACCACATTTTTTTTTAATTATGTTTTTTAAGGGATTGTTACCCCCAGAAAAGTGATCCAACAATCGAATAAATAACTGGGTTCCTACTGACTACTAGGTAAAACCGAGCCATGTGGAACAGAGAAATAAACTTGCCTAACGTTTCGCCCTGATTAGGAATCGAACCCGGGTCCTCTTGCTTCCAAAATATAAAGTCTGTATAAAGTCTCAAAGACGTGATAAGGTGCTTTATCAAATTCAAGGATTATTATTAATATAATGACTGTGAATTTTGTAGGTAAATGGTTTTCTTTAAGTTCTTTTAAGAGCTACAGAAAACAGGCTTCAAAATGAAGACTGAATTGAACAAGTTGCCAAATTCTGGAGTTCTAAAATCTACATAAATAGAATATCGTAAATCTAGACCCAAGTGGAATTTCCCCTCTGCATATTGCATTTTTCAACCGTGTATGATTTGAAAGTAAATTTTACGGTAAACTATGAAATGGAGATAAAGCTTGGGGAAGTGCATACATTGCCTTCAGTTGATAGAGGGCTTGAGAGGAATAATTTCATATTTCCTCTGGCAATAAATATAGCTAATGGAGCATGAGAGTGGTAGGGCAGCGATTTATCACAGGGGAGACTACAGTAAAAGTCACCCTTAACTCAAGAAATTGGTGAGCTATATGCCAGTGCACACTGGAGGAAATTAAAAAGAGACAGTTCACACACATGTAAAACTGTCCCAGAACTCCCCACAGGAGAGAGAACTTTCTGTACTGAGCATCCTGTTGTGAAATTATGGTTTAGTGCATCAGGGTAATAATAATAATCTTTGTATTTGGCACAGGACTTTAGAACAACAACAAAGTTGCATTTGTAAAGTGCCTTCCATATCGGAAGGATTTCCCAAGACCCTGGACAATCAGTGTTTCGGAAGCGAGCTGGGGGTCGGGATCGGGGAGGGTGGAGAGGAGGGAAGGAGGGTCACCGAAGGCACGGTTGAAGAGGAGGGTCTTGAGATGGGTCTTGAAGCAGGCAAGGGAGGGGACAAGAGAGGGATTGCGGGAAGGAAGATGGGGGCAGTGTGGCAGAAGGCCCGCCCGCCAGTGGTGAGTCTGGCAAGGCGGGGTCATGAAGGCTGGAGCTCACTGAGTGGAGGGAGCGGGCTGGTTGGTAGGAGGTTAAGAAGTTGCAGAGGTAGGTGTAGGAAGGCCATGGAGAGCTTTGAAGTTGAGGACCAGGATTGTGAACTGCGGATGGAGCATATAGATATTGAAAAGGATGTGTGATGGGAAGCCAGTGGAGTTGGGTGCGGATGGGAGTGATGGGGTCGTGGAGCCTAGTGCAAGAGAGGATACAGGCTACAGATTTCTGGATGATCTGCAGCCTATGGAGGAAAGAGTTGGGGACGTCAACAAGCAGGGAGTTTGCACAGTCGAGCCTGGATGTTATGAATGCATGTATGAGGGTCTTGGCGGCCTGCGGTGTGAGACAGTGGGGAAGCCAGGTGATGTTGCGGGCCTTGTTGGCCAGGACACTACACCAGGAGAACATCCCTTCTCTTTTTGAATAGTGCCACGGGAGATATTTAACGTCCACTCCCAGCACTACACTGGAGTGTCAGCTTAGACTATGTGAGTTCAAGTCCCAACATGGATTTGAACCCACAACCTTCTTACTCGGAGGCGAGAGTATTACCACTAAGCCAAGTACTCAATATCTTGCATGTTATAAGAAGGCCACTTGTCCTGTCTAATAACACTACTTGTAACATTTTGTCATCTGAGCCCAGGATTTGTACATCCTGAAGAAGGATGTTTTTAGTTACTTGAAAAAGGAAAGTTTACCTGTCAGGCTTTCTGAGATTCTCCCTTATTGCAACAAATCATCGTCAGTGAGGAAACAATTAACCTACCTCACAATGGTTTAACCCTAGCTCATGTTCCTTATTGATATAATAATAATAATAATCCTTGCATTTGATATAGCGCTTTTCACGTCGGGAGGACGTCCCAAAGCACTTCACAGAACACACTGTAAAGTGAATTGACTGTATATTTGTGGACGAACGCGGCAGCCAATTGCGCACAGCAATGTCCCACAAACAGTCGTAGATTGAAAATGACCAATTTATTATTGTTTTTTGTTTTGGAGGGATTATTATTAGGCGTGTGGAGTAAGGAAACTTGCCCAAGGTTTCGCCCTGCCTGGAATTGAACTCAGGTCTCTCGCTTGCAAAGCGAGTGCTCTAACCACTGAGCTACAGGACTCCGTGATCAGTGAATAATCTACACTTGGTGATTTCTGCTTCACAATTATAGGAAGGTGCAACATTGTGGAATCAAAAAAGCAACATTTCTAAGAACCAAGCCGCTCCAAGCCAGTTAAGCAGTAGGATCAAAACAAACTTAGCTAGAATACTGTGTTCAGTTCTGGGCACCACACTTTAGGAAGGATGTCAAGGCATTGGAGAGGATGCAAAGGAGATTTACCAGGATGGTACCAGGAATGAGGGACTTCAGTTATCAGGAGAGGCTAGAGAAGCTAGGATTATTCTCATTGGAGCAGAGAAGGTTAAGAGGAGACCTTAATAGAAGTTTTCAAAATTATGAGGGTATTTGATAGGGTGAACAAGGAGAAACTTTTTCCACTGGCAGGTGGGTCGGTAACCCGAGGGCAAGGATTTAAAATAGTTGTTAAAAGTAACAGAGGGAAGGTGAGGAGAAATTGTTTCAGGCAGCAAGTTGTTCGGATCTGGAACGCATTGGCATAAAGGTGGAAGCTGATTTGATAACAACTTCTAAGAGAGAAGCCGATAATTATTTGGGGAGAACAAATTTGTAGGGCTATGGGGAGAGAGCGGGGGAATGGGATTGATTTGGATAGCCCTTTTCAAAGATCCGGCACAGACACAATCCTTCTGTGCCGTATAATTCTATGAACATCTCTCGCTCATTCTTTTCATCCTTTCCCAGAAACTCAACACTGCAACTTGTCTTTCGCTTCCTTCTCTTTCCAGTACAATCGACACATTCTTAAAAGTCAACTTTCGCATACCTTAAGCCCATCTTTTTCCTTTATCCAGTTTTCTTTTCAACATTGGTGGTGTCCTGCACTTTGTCCTTCACCCACGTTTCCTAGTGATAAAAATAAATAATGCTTGCTATGCACCTGTACCATGTAGAAGAGTAATGGGCATTGTCCCCAGCTGCTGTGGAAAGGCTTGATCTTTAATTTCAAACAAGTATTCAGCACTTTCATCTAATATATCTGTGTGGCTGGCTCAATATGTGTGAGTGTTGCTGACACCAGGCACTGCTATATTCAGGAAAGGTAAGTTGCTATTGCAGGAAATGTGTAAGGATTTTATAGTGATTAATTTGTTTTGTCACACTTACATTGGTTTGTATAATAACCCGGGTCTTTTGCAAAATCTGACATGGAATCCTTCTCGTATGGGCTATATTACATTATACTATATAATAATAACATTAACTGTATTGTTGAGTACTTGTTGGGTGGGTGTTGAGTTGTCCATTGATCTCTGCTGGAAAGGGCAGGAATTTCATTAACTATACAGCATGGAAGCAGGCCATTCAGCTCAACTTGTCTGTGCTTCTACTCCACATGAGTCTCCACTGGATGCTGGATGAGAATAGAATTGGGCTTGAATGTGATGCACTCCAAGCCAATAGCCAACTCACACTCACTGGTGAGTCTCACGTTTTAAAAAATTTCAAGCTCATCTTATCTGGGAATTCCAGATTTTCGAGTAGTGGATGAAAGCATGACCACCAATGGTGGAGCAGAGGGGCCAAGGCACGTGTAAGGCTGGAGCGAAGGGGAGTGAGCTGTAAGCAGGTCTGAGATCGGAAATGCTAGGGCATGAATTGATTTGTAAGTAAGTCTAGCAATCAGAAAAAAATAGAGGAAGGAGATTTGAAGAGAAATCACAAAAACTAATTTACTTGATATTGGCACTTTAGTCTGTTATTCAATTATATGAAAAATGCTTTTGTGTGTGTGTCTGAAGGTGTATTTGTTTTCTTGAGGTATCAGCACTGTTTATACCTTTGTCAACAAGGCTTACAATTAATTGAACACAATGGACTGGGGAAAGTGGCTGAGAAGCAATCAGTAACCCAGCCCTATTAAGGAGAAATCCCATCACCGTGCGGATTGGTACTGCTGGAGACTTACCAGCTAAAACCACATAGCTCGCCATTGATATTGCCGTCCTGCAAGCTTTCCCACATTGACTCCATGCCCCATTGACTGGTCTGCTTTTCCAGATCCTGCTGATAAGCCAGTTTGGCTGTGCTGTCATCAGTAGTACCTTGGAATACTTCAGACCCACGTGGCTGAGGAACCGGACTACCAAGATCATCAAAGAGGGCTGACTTTATTCCAACATTCCATTGCAAGTCATGTCACTTTGGAGGCAGTTCAGCTCCAAGGAGACCCCACTTCCCCCTAAGGTGGACAGTCACAAGTTGGTCAATCAACATCCGACAAGCATGGGTTTGAGTCCTCACTAGGTGGATTGTAGGTACCAGGAACACCCTGCGAGCTTCCCAGTGGGCAACACAGCTCAGCATGAAATGCGTGAGAACATTGCCATCATCTTCTTGTCCGCAGCTTGGACACGCGTTCCTTCCCATTGAGCGATGGTTCCACCAATTGAAGGTGCAGAGTTTTAAGGAGCAGCTTGCCTCTCTGCAGATCAATCAAGGTGGATCCCAGGCACTGGATGTACAAACATGTGTTCACGACCTTGGACACAGGTAAAGCCTTCCAGCAGCTGTTCAACGCCTATATCATATAAAGAATCAGTCTATTTGCAATTGTCAACATTTTGAAGTGTTGTGATTTTTAGACTTCTTAATCAACAGATTCCCATTGTGATTTTACACCCTCAGCTTAGTTGGACTTGTGAAGTAACGCAGCAATAATTCAAATTTTTGTTCTTTTTCCAGAGAGCCCTTTTTGGAGGGATGATCTCATACGTCACTTCCCTGCTTTGGTTTTTTCAACTGAATACAGACATAAATAGATAGCTTTATCCCAGAAATATAAAACTATTTCCTTAATCTAAAGATTAGGATCTGAATTCTTGTCCAGAAAGACTATTTGACCAAAAATGTTGTGATGAATGAAGATATGTGGAGGAATTATCACAATAAAAACTTAACTTGATCTTGGATAAACAACTTCATCAGGGAAAAAATCTGACTAAAATTGAATCGCCTACACTATACACAGTCACTGCACTTTGCAGTATATCCTGTTAAGTGCTTTGAGACATGCTGCTGACTCAAAAGGCGTCATACCAAATGCAATGTAATAAAAATTTAGCAATTAAAATAATTGCTCCCAATGAGGTATTCTGCTCTGTATACGCTACATAGCCCATTCATTGATGTGGCCTAAGTGTTATCTCCTCCTTTCAGTATAGTTTGCAGTTTGTCCCTGTGCAGTTATAAATAACTTTGAAGCAGTTTTGAAATGTAAATAACACAACATTAAAAATGTCAAACTATTATAACATTAGTTTACAAACATGACATAGTATACAAATTGGAATACTTAAGAGCCCAGCAGGAAGCTGTTGCATATTGACTTTGACTTTACAACACTTATTAATTTAACCTAATTCAGCGCAATGAAATGAATCGCACATATACACACTGGCCACGGAATGGAGAAGTAGCTGCTTTCTGCATCAAACCACTGGCCTCCTGGGACCTGTATGTGGTTTTGACTTTGTAATTTTTAGGTGATTTTCAAAGATTGTTCAAAACTGCAGCATAAAACTAAACAGCACAGTTGCATGAACAATAAATAATAATAATCTTTACATTCGATATAGCGCCTGTAAAGTGAATTGACTGTATATTTTATTTTGCCCACAGAATAAACAGTCAATTCACCTTACAGTATATTCTGTGAAATGGATTTGATAGAAAAAACTTTCATTTAGGAGAACAAGCCTGCTGCAATCCAATAATAAGAACACAATAGAATTGGAAGGGGCCAGGAAGCGGTGCTACAGTTAGTTCCATGTCCCCGGGTTAGGGAATGAGAAATCAACCAGAAAAAGAGTTGATCCTAATTTGACCAGACTCCAGTAACTTCTGACATATTCTTTTACATCAAGTGCTATCCTGAGGCTGCGATCTCTCTATGCGATTGCCATTTCTCTCCTCTCAGTTAACCCTGTTATCTACTGTTGTGCATCATTGTAATTTAACATCGGTATCAAATATCTTACGAATCATCAGCCGTTGAAACTGAGGAATAGCCAATTTCCCCATCCTTTCGTAGTTGTTCATCTACAAAATACATGGTCACGATACTTTACAGTAAATTCTGTGAAGAGCTTTGAGGTATCCTTCGATGTGAAAGATGCTATATCAAATGCAAGAATTATTATTATTAATAATACAACCCTGCCCTTAAGATGAATCGAGTGTGGTTTTGATTTTACAAATTACATGTTAAGAGATTCAAAGTTGGTACTATATCCAGATAGCTTACCATGTGCCCATACTTTGAAAACCCCAGTTATTCCACAGACGCACCCCCACCCAGTTTGGTATCATCAACAAGTTTAGCAGCTTTGCCCTTGATACAAACTCATTTATGTAAAAATGAAACATTTGGGCCTGATTTATGGCATTTTATATCATCACATAAATGGGGTGAGGGAATACCTTCCAGTAACCATAAGTGCGTCATACTGATGCCTGGGAGTTGTGCTCTGTTGGGATTTAAATCCGGAGTGCAGCTCCCTTAGGATCCAAATTAGAAATACTGGGGAGAAAAATGAGTAGTATGATGTGAAAATGATTGCTGGTGCCAATTTTCATATTGCACAGTTTTCGCCTTCCCAAAACCTAATGCCTAGTACTGATCCCTGAAACACCCACCAGTTTCATTCTTTGAGGCTGCTGCCATTCTATGCATATCTTTTGCTTTCCATGATTTCTACAATTTGTACCCATTTTTTTCATGTAATGAAGAGTTGCCACTCTACCTCTGTAATCTCCTGTGATCTTTCTCAGTCAAACACTGCCTCTGCTATGCCAACCCAGGCCTGCTTCATGTCTCCCTACCCTTTGGATCCAGAATAAAACAATCAGCCACTTTGGCCCCAATCTCTGAAACTCTGTCCCTAAATCCATCTGCCGCACTTCCTCCCACTCTGCTTATAAAACCCATCTCATAAAAGTAAGGATTATTCTTATCCATTTGATTCTGCCTTTGCCATCTCCTACCTACTCTCCCTATCTCCTACTGTGCTCAGGGTCCCACTCTGTCCCTGTGAAGCACTTTGAGATAATTTCCTACATGAAAAGTGCAGTATAATTGCAAGTTATTGTTTTTATAACATTGTTCTGGTTTCAGATGCCAAAGTACATCATCAGTCAATGTAAATCTTTTTCACAGGTTTCATCTTAAACCAAGTATGGATTTGACAGAGAAAAGCAGCTGAAAAACTCAATTACATCTTCAGCAACATTTTCTAAACCAGCATGTCTCATACACTCATTTGCTCTCACAATTTCGCCCACCTTTCTAAAAATAAATAAAATGAATGAATTAACTGCATTACCACAAACGCATTCTCCTTGTGGATGTAATCCTTAACTACAGCTCTGCAGAGAACATTTTGACTTTGAAACTCAACAGAAACCATCTTTCTTACAAGATATTTAGGACATGGCCACTTCAGAACTGGCACAAACGGGCTTATTTTACATGTTGGGTTAACAAGCTGTGTACAGAATTCCAGGTTAACCACATTCTCTTTGCCTCACTACCCCCCCTTTCCTCTTTCAAGGCACATCCTCTTCAACCGTGTTTTTGGCCACCTTTCTACCCCTACCCTCCCTGCCCTCCACCCTCCCTTACCCCAATCCCCACCCCGTACTCGAGTCCAAATGCCTGACTGTCCAATGCCTTGGGATGTCCTCCCCATGTGAAAGGTTCTATACAAATGTAATTTTTTATTGTATAACAATAATCCTTTTTTCATTGTTAATTGCATAATTCAGTGCACCTCTAACTCCCGTTTGTAGATATGTGTTTGCGCATTAATAACCCAAACTGTCGATTTTGCTAAATTGTTGTTAACCAAACCCACAATTAGATCCTGCTGTGAGAAACAAACAATATGAACACATCACTAGAAAATATTGGAATATTAATTCACAACCAATAAGAACAACAACAGCTATAGCACCCACCACGTAGGGTAGCACCTCAGAGCGCTTAACAGTGGCGGAGCCTCATTTCAAGCTGGGGGGAGTGGGGATGGCCTTAAGCATGGTCAAAGAGGAAAGTTTTCAGGCGGGATTTGAAAGAGGGGAGAGAGGAGGCAAGGCGGAGGGATTGAGGGAGAGTGTTCCAGAGTTTTGGGGCATAGTACCTGAAAGCACGACCTTCAATGGTGGGACTGATGGTGCGAGGGTCGAGAAGGTGGCCAGTGCCAGTCAAGCAGAGGCACCAGGTAGTGGATTGGGGAGTGAGGAGATCGGAGAGATAGGGAGGTGCCAGAGAGTGAATGGATTTGAACACTAGTGTGAGGATCTTGAAGTTGATCCATTTGGTGATGGGGAACCAGTGGAGCCTGGCCAGAGCTGGTAAGATGTGGGTATGGAATTTGGTCCGGGTCAGTATGTGGGCGGCAGACTTTTGAATGAGCTGGATCTTATGAATGGTGGAACTGGGGAGACAGGTGAGAAGTACGTTGAAGTAATCCAAGTGGGTGGTTACAAACACATCCAGGAGGGTTTTGGTGTTTTTAAGCAGAATCCTATCAACAACAACAATTTGCATTTCTATAGCAGCCTTCACGCAGGATAGTGTCTGTGTGCTCTGATCCAATGAAACCTACCATGAATTCTCTATTTTAATTGTATTAAAATATTGGAGTCCTGTAGCTCAGTGTAACACCAGTATCACAAGTGAGAGATCTGGGTTCGATCCCCAGCAGGGCGAAATGTTGGGAACGTTTCCTTACTCCACATGACTCTGTTTGCCTAGCAGTAAGTAGAAACCCGGTTGTTAGTTGATTGGCGGATCGCTTTTCTGGGGGTAATAATTTCTTCAAAAAAAAATTGGTCGCTTCAATCCACAACGCAATTCACTGCCGAGTTTCGCCCACAAAATATACAGTCAATTCACTTCACAATGTATTCTGTGAAGCACTTTGAGACATCTGGAATATGTGATAAGGCACTATATCAAATGCAAGGATTATTATTATTTAGCACAATAGATGGGTTTGGGTTTCTATTATTTCTGTTGGAATATTTTCATAAATGAACATGGTTTAATGATAATTACAACTACATGGTACAAATGGTAATGGGGTAAATGAATAATGAATAAGATTTTTAGTGAATTTGGATGAAGAGGAATTATTGCTAAGAATACTGAGAGAGATCATTTTAAAGCTATGTCCTTAAGTGCTGCTTTCACAGTCCAAGGCAAATATCCTTCCTACATTTATGTAATTAAGCTTCTAACCATTTTTTAAGACCTGGATCATGTCCCACCTCAAACTACTTTTTCCAATGAAAAAAATTTAACTTGGTTGAAAAACATTAAATATCAGTTGCAATGGAATTTGTACCCCTTCCCCAAGGTTAAAGTACTCAGCATAGCCACTGGGTTCCACACACACCGATCACAAAAGCAGCTCAGGATGTGTGGCCTGTACATGGTTTAAGATGATGAATGTTGGTTGTGCTCTGATGCACAACACATTTATGTTAAACCTGACTTGATAAGTTGTGAGAAGTACAGGAATAAACATTCTAAAAATAAATGATTTAAAGAACATACCTTTCTTCGGGCACTTCTTTATTTAGTGCCAAGGATGTATGTGCTTGAAACAGTGGAGTGATGCAGTTTTAAATCAGGAATTATAATAATAATCCTTTAATAATCCTTGCATTTGATATAGCGCCTTATCACCTCATACAGAATATGGAGAATACGAAATGTGGAGTCCTGTAGCTCAGTGGTTGAAGCACTCACCTTGCAAGTGAGAGATCTGGGTTCAATTCCAGGCAGGGTGAAATCTTGAGCAAGTTTCCTTACTCCACACGCCTGATAATAATCCCTCCAAAAAAAACCAATAATAAATTGGTCATTTTCAATCCACGACTGTTTGTGGGACACTGCTGTGTGCAATTGACTGCCGCGTTTCGTCCACAAATATACAGTCAATTCACTTTACAGTCTATTCTGTGAAGCGCTTTGAGACGTCTAGAAGACGCTATATCAAATGCAAGGATTAAATTAAATTAAATATTACACAGTGGAGTGACTGTGTATTTTGTGGGTGAAACGCGGCAGCCAATTGCGCACAGCAGTGTCCCACAAACAGTCATGGGACAGTTGTATATTAACATAATGATAATAATAATGCTTGTATTTGATATAGATCTTCTATGTCAGAAGGACGTCTCAAGGTGCTTCGCAGGATTTGCTGTGCAATGTGGTGTCTGAGTATTTTGTAGGCAACATGGTATAAAGAAAATCCATACAGATTGAGGGATCACAAAATCACAAAATTAATTTGTATGAAGGAGGCCCTTCCGCCCATCTGATATCATCCCTCCAGAACACCCACCCTACTGTCCTCCCATCACAACATCTAACTGATTTTTAAATGAGTCAAATGTCCTGACCTCAACTACCCTTCCTGGTAACCTGTTTCAGTCGTTAATTATCCTCTGGGTAAGGATCCCGACTGCAGATGTCTAAATCCAATGTTATGGACCTAAGCACTTGTTACTGGTCTTTCATTTGCAAAAAAATAGTATTGATAGGATAATTTGGACTTCTAAAATTGCCAGTATTTTGTCAAAGTCAAAATAAGGCTCCAAACAGTAATTACACAAATTCCAATCAAACTTCTGAGCATCAAGACAACATTTTTTTGTTGCAATGATTGTAAGCTGCCTCTGGCAGAAATTTCTCATACATATATTGTTGGTTGGATTCATTTGGAAACCAGTACAAGTTTGTATCAGTTTCATCCTGAATAATCTCAGTAATTTTATGGAAATTTGTGGGCAAGCAGTGAGCCAAAAATAGTAAGTTATTTTAAGGAAGAACATATGGTCCTTGAAAAAAAACAAGAAGCTGTTCTATATGATAATGAAAGCACACAGCAATCCACTGCACCTTGTTTTGGAAAAAATGTTTTTAATCATAATTTTCACATCGCAGATTCAAAATAGCAGTTATTTTTATTACTGATAATTTAGTACATCCCATTGTAATATATTATAGTAAGCTAATTCATACAGCATACACTTAAAGAAAAAGGATGCATTTTTTTTCAGAAATAATTGGCAGTGTTCCTAACATTAGTTTTTTTTATATAAATCTACCAGAAACTTTCAGTGTAGTCTTATTGTGGTAACATATACCAGTGATCAAACATGGACTGAGGTCAGAAATTGCTGCTGGTTTCAGTGTAAATGAGTTCAATAGATGAACTTTGATTACTTTATTTTTGAAATTATTATACAGAAGGTACCAGAGCCTCAAAATGCAAGGATTATTATTACAGCTTTCTGGACTAAAGGATTCCTATTATTAAATACTCCATTCTGGAACTAAGAATAAGGAAAGGAAATATGCCTTAAATGGTAACATTTTAAATGGGATGAAGGGGCAATTGCTCTTGGGCTGCAGATATCCAGGTCACTAAAAATAGCACTTTTTTAAGAAGGTTTTGAAGGTAAGGAGCAAGATGAACGGATTGTAGACCAAAGTTCTAGCGAGCAAAGGCATAATTGAGCGCTGATCGCAGTACAGAGTGGGTAAAGAATAAACATTATCGAAAGATTGGAGGATATAAGTATGAAAGGATGGTGTCGATGACTTAGAGAGGGAGGACAAGTTTGTAGGGCTACAGGCAGAGAGCGGGAGATTGGAATTGAATTGGATAGCTCTTTTCTAAGAGTCAGCACAGACATGATGGGCCAAATAGCCTCATTCTGTGCTGTATAATTCTATTATTTCTATTCTATGATTCTATGAGGGGTATGGTGATCAGGGTTTGGAGATCAGGATGAATTACTGGGAGTCATGGAGCCTGATGAAGATGGGGGAAAGGGGGTTATGTGTTGAGTCTAGTACAGAAGACGATACAAGCCATGGAGCTTTTGATGATCTGACGCTTACAGAAAGTGGAGCTAGGGATTCGAATGAGGGGAACTTTGAGGTAATAATAATAATAATCCTTGCATTTGGTATAGCGCTTTTCACGTCAGGAGGATGTCCGAAAGCGCTTCACAGAACACACTGTAAAGTGAATTGACTGTATATTTGTGGGCAAACGCGGCAGCCAATTGCGCACAGCAATGTCCCACAAACAGTCGTAGATTGAAAATGGCCAATTTTATTATTGTTTTGTTTTGGAGGGATTATTATTAGGCGTGTGGAGTAAGGAAACTTGCCCAAGTTTTCGCCGTGATGAAGATTTAATTTGCGGAGAGGGTGAGATTGGGAATTGCCCATTGTCTGGAGCAAATCATAGAATCTTACAACACAGAAAGAGGCCATTCAGCCCATCATGCCTCTTTGAAAGCTAATCAATTAGTACCACTCCCCACGTACCCCATAGACAAGGTCCTACAAATTGTTCCTTTTCAAGTACAGAGAATATCTGCTAATGGGATAATTACCACTGGTGTTAATTGTGATATTTAATGTCACACGTTTTAACCCAGTAACAACATAGGAACAGCAGGAGGCCATTCAGCTAATCAAGACTATTCCACCATTGCATTAGACTACTGCAAAAATTTTAATTTCAATCACATTCTTATTACCCTTACTTCTCAAGAACATGTCAATTCCTCTCTTTCAATCAGTTCAATCAGCTTGTGGTCTTTGGTGTCTCAGGCATATACAATTGCCATACGTAAATAATGGTGTTTCATACAAAACATGAGATGCATTCATAACCTGTAGAAATGACATACATGTTTCATATACAATACAATTTACATTTATATAGCACCTTTCACAATGGGAGGATGTCTCAAAGTCCTTTACACAAATGGCTGGGCACTCGAGTCAGGTTATACAGTATATCCTATGCTGCATCTATGTCAGCATTATCTCCACTGCTTTGCATGCTTGAACATTCAGCTAGATTTGATCAAATAAAACATCTTCTCCATTGTTTTCTTTACTGGTTCAAGGAACTGCACAACAATAATAATATTAATAATAATCCTTGCATTTGATATAGTTCTGATCAAATCTTCTAGACATCTCAAAGCGCTTCACAGAATATACTGTAAAGTGAATTGACTGTATATGAAACGCGGAGACCAATTGCGCACAGCAGTGTCCCACAAACAGTTGTGGATTGAGTGACCAAATTATTATTGTTTATTTTTGAAGGATTATTATTCCCAGAAAAGTGATCCACCAATCGACTAACAACTGGGTTCATACTTACTGCTAGGTAAACAGAGGCGTGTGAAGTAAAGAAACTTGCCCAACAATTTGCTCTGCCAGGAATAGAACTCAGGTCTCTCGCTTGTGAGGTGAGTGCTCTAATCACTGAGCATTCAACTTGATGTCATTGTGGCGTCTACAGGACTCCACAATGAGGGGCAATTGAGAAAGTCAGGTTGTTGTGCAGATCTTTATTCACTTAGTAGCCATGCTATATCGTATTAAATACAAGATAATTCACTAACACAAGATGTAGCAATAATGCTGTTTAATGGGTTGAAAATGAAGTACTTTCTTCTAAATCTGCCATCAGTGACAACTAAGAATTTTTGCTGTGTTAATTGTTGCAGGACTGAATGAGCCCTGCCTTCAGCTGTAAAATAAGTGGCACTTTTTCCTCCAGTGCTTGTTAGCAGCCAGATGACAGGACAACAGATGCCATGCCCCCGCCCTCTCAACACCCATACATTTGGGGGCAGGGCCAGTGGCATTCTTAGCTGTGCCCAAAGCCTCTGGATAATATAAAATTTTAGCTGTGGTCAATGCATCTGAGTAATATGAAATATCAGTTGTTGAGAATGCAAAATTGTACATTTCTATTACTAACATACATTACTAAGCAGATTTCACATTGTGAACTCTCCTTTTGTTGTTTTTATGTATAATCGCTCTTTTGCATGATTACAAATTACAGTAGCACTTTGCAATTCTGTTTACACAAGCCCTTTTGTTTTAAAATTGACTGTTGGTCCACAGAGGGATGAGCAGAGTACACTATGGATGCTGTTTTCATGTTACTTTCCAGATTTCACAGCGGTGGAAGAGTTTTGCTGGTTTAGACACTTTTGGAAGAGGTACCCCGCAGGATTTATGGACCTCATTAGTTTTATTGATTGAACAGACGTGCATTGTTTTCATGCATTTAGGTTTAACGAGCAAATGCTGTATGATCAGAGATATAAATGAATTTGGAGTGTCACCAATATACCAAATACTCTGTAGATGCCAGCCAACGAATGCAGCTTTCAACTTCAATATTGCCATCACCTTTCAACAGCTCTATTTATCACCTTTCACCACCCCGCCCGCCGCCCCCCCCCCCCCCCCCACCCCACCCCACACACATACACACACAGAAGATTGCAGAAATCATGAACTTCAGGCTGCTTGCTGTGTTCAAAGTTATCCCTCAAGTTTTTGACACTTTCATGATTGAGGAATTGGCTGCCCCGTTCGCCCACAAATATACAGTCAATTCACTTTACAGTGTGTTCTGTGAAGCGCTTTGGGACGTCTTCCCGACGTGAAAAGCGCTATATCAAATGCAAGGATTATTATTATTATTATAATCTCATTGTTTTAGCTTCCTCACATAATGATAATCCTTATAGTTGATATAGCGCCTTTCATATTCTTGAGATGTCTCAAAATGTTTCACAGCATTTTACTGTAAAGTGTAGCGGCTGTGCTTGTAGGTGAATGTGTCAGGCAGGCAATTTGCACACAGCAATGTCCCTCAAGCAGGTGGACCCTAAATTTAACGTCCCATCTGAAAGATAGCACCTCCAATAATGCAGCACACCAACCAGCATTGATTGCATTGGCCTATCAATTTTGACTATATGAGATTAAAGTCCCGACTTGGGGCTTGAACCACAATCTTCTGACTCAGGTGAGCGTGTAACCTATTGAGCCAGGCTTACACACCAGCTGGACCAATCACCCTACAAAACACTAACAGCACATCTACAATTCTTGTCCAGGCAGCAGATTTATGGAAAGAGAACTGATTGATGGATGTCTATGAGGGAAGAGATTTATCCGTGAATTTCAGCATATGTTTTTCATTAACTCCACTCTCTATTCAGCAAATATAGTCTGTTAGGGACACCTGTTGTCACAGCTGCCCGCTGAGCCATTTCTGACCAGCATGATAACTGGTTGCTCTGGCAGCTCATGACAAATAATAATAAATAATCATCCTTGCATTTGATATAGCACTTTTCACGTCTTCTAGATGTCTCAAAGTACTTCACAGAATAGACTGTAAAGTGAATTGACTGTATATTTGTGGGCAAAATGCAGCAGCCAGTTGCACACAGCAGTGTCCCACAAACAGTCATGGATTGAAGTGACCAATTCTATTGTTGTTTTTTTTTAGGGATTATTATTAGGCGTGTGGAGTAAGGAAACTTGCCCAAGGTTTCGCCCTGCCAGGAATCGAACCCAGGTCTCTCACTTGCAAAGCGAGTGCTCTAATCACTGAGCTACAGGACTCCTTGAAAAAGAGAGGTATACAGCTAAAGGAAGCTGTGGATAGCAGTGTCTGGCTGCTGCTTTTTTAAAAAAATAGTGAATGCTCTGTTGCTTGGAGAGGGGAAAATGAACATACCTGCCTATCTTTCTACAATCCCACTTTAATCCCTCACACTGCTCGTTACAATCTTCCTCTGTTAACTAGATCTTATCTAATTATTCTCACACCCTCCATTATCCACAGACCATTTGTGGCAGGCCATTTAGCCCATCGTGTCTGTGCTGGCTCTTTTTAGGAGGAATCAATTCAGTTCCATTTACCTGACTTTCCCCATACCCCTGCAAATTACACCTTTTTAGATATCTATCCAGTACCCTTTTGAAAGCTGATATGCAATCCTGCCTCAATCTTGCATTTATATAGCATACTTTATATAGGATAACATCTCAGAGTGCTTCACAGTGGCAGAGTTGGACCTGAGTGAGGAGGAAGGGATGGTGGGGGTAAGGTGACCGCAGGTGTGGTCGAAGAGGTGGGTTTTAATGTGGCGGTAAGGCAGAGAGCTCTAGAGGTTGGGGCTTAATAACTAAAATAAAATAATAACCAAACTTTCTGAAGCACATTTCCCAGTAGTAGCTCTTCCTCTTTCAATGAATGACTTATGCTGGAGTACTCGCCAGTGACCACTAGTAACATTCCAAGTGGACATTCTTCACATGTAAGCCAATATCAAAATGCTTATCCTTTCTTTATCTGACTTCCACCCATGCATCCTTTTGGTTTTGCTGGATACTGCTCAAGAGAGGGAACCTTGCTTATTTTTCTTTCCTAAGACCAGAGACCCTGAAGCCAATCATAATATCTTTATTATTTCCAAGCTAAGCTAACTTAGCATAAACCTAGAATTAAAGGTGGGCTTTTGCAGTTCTTGTGGCAGAGATTCACACTGGGTGATGGCTTTAGCAAATGAACCTTATAAGATAGAAGGAAATGTAACTTTTCTTTAATAGGCTCTCAACTGAGGCTTTCTTTTCATGATGAAATTGTTTAATATGATGGGGTATCATGAATCAATTTTTCCATCAGTTTGCTGTGATGGATGTGATGAACCTGGATGTGTGTCTCCAAACCTGAAGAAGCAGTGACAGATTCTAACCGTGATCTCTGCCCATCTTCCTCATCAACCACTGATATTAATAAGGCTATGCTCGGATAAAGCAGAACCTAATAATAAACAGATACTAGGTGGCACTTAACTCTAACTTACTTTACATGTACTGACAGACTGACCTATACCTATTCTCTATATTTGTAGCAGAAAATGAATGTGTAGGATAGCATGTTCCTGGAATACTAAATTCTGTTAGCATCCGGTGCTCTGTGCAGTGTGTGTGTGGGGGTAGTGACACAGTAAGGATAGCTGTTGGCGTCAACAAACCACTTCCTCTGGTACTTACTCAAAACAAAAGCAGATACGAAAGTCCTCAGAAGTCCTGTTAGTCACAAGCAATCCACAGTGGGTTTGATGAATCTCTCTCATAGAACAGGATGAAGAGTAGAACTGGTGAGTTCACTTTTAACATTACTGTTCATTTATAAGCGTACATGCACGGTATCTGTAAGATGTTGTTTATACTAGTAGGAGGAGGAGGTGGTAAAAAAAATCTGTGAACTGGCATAAGTTGAAAGAAAAATCTGGAACAAGTTGCAAACTAACCTAACTGTAAATACAAAGATATTGAAACGATTGCCAGAATCAGCCCAATTCCAGTCTATGCATTCTGTTATTAGAGGTTAGTTTCTTGTGACCCCAAACAACTAAACATGAAACAAGAAGCTTATGAACTTTACAGATTGTTCAGGCAAGATTTTGCACTGCAGAATACACTGGTGTCCAAGGCTTGCTAAGTGTAGTGAATTTGCTGTTGATTATGTTTATATAACTAATTCAGTTATAGTAAGTAAGTAATCAATATATAGGTAATTTTCATATAAGTAATTCAGTTTAATAACTGAAATGGCAAAAAGTTACATAATAAGTAACTAATTCAATTATAGATATTAAACCATAATTCTGAAATTTTATCATATTATGTTGCAGCCATTTATGGCAGAATTCTTTAATAATAATCCTTGAATTTTAATATAGCACCTCATCACGTCTTCGCGCCGTCTCAAAGTGCTTCACAGAATAGACTATAAAGTGAATTGTCTCTATATTTTGTGGGCAAAACAATTCCTTGAAATAAGGAATCCAAGTCTCAGATGGGGAGTCCTTTTGGTAATCGGAATCATGTCACCCCTAACTGGAAGGATCTCCAGTCACAAACCCCTTCCTATGCAGAGTTGCAAGTTTCCTAGACATACTTCAGGTTACTAGAAAAAGTCTTTATGTGACTCGAAGTCCAAAATCCACTTGCTCTTGTAAGACCATTTTTTGCAGAATTGTTGAAATTTCTTAAATCTAGATTTAATTTTGAAGAAACATACATAATAATAATCCTTGCATTTGATAGAGCACCTTGTCATGTCGTTGAGATGTCTCAAAGCGCTTCACAGGATAGACTGCAAAGTGAAGTAACTTTATTCTCCTCTAGGTCATTTATAAATTGCATGAGAATCAGGAATCTCAAAACATTGCAGAACTCCAACACTCACTGCCCCAGAAAGTGTAATTTCCATTTATTATCACCTTTTCCTTTCTTTTGTTCAGACAAATTTCAGTCCAATTGGCTAATCTGCCATTTATTGTGTTAACTTTAACCAGGTGTTTATCCAAACTCTTCTTTTAAGGTTCCTTTTTTGGGAACCATGGGAAACAAACAGAGACCAAACTTAAGAATTTTCCACAATTCTATCCCAGTATATAGGTTTAAGACAAAATGACATTACAGACTAAATACTAAATGGGATGTGTGGCAACCAAAGCCTTTATCTAAATGGTAATCACCAAAATTTACACCTCAAAGGCGAACCAGCATCAGCAAACAGTGCAGACTAACCCAGTGCACACTTAGTTCCCTAAATTTAGAGAATGAAACTGAATAACCTCCCCCCACCACATTTGCTCTGATTACAATTTTACAGGAAGATGTATTTTTAATACATCTAAATATATCCTTCTTCTTTGAAATTCACTGCAATTCTGTTTTATCTATGATACTTTCAGATGTTTATAACATTGTTCCACAAATGGTATACAATACAAATTTACACTTCTACAATGCCTTTCACTTTAGGAGAACATCCCAAGTTGCCTAGGTACTGACATTCTATTTTTTTTTAAAAAATGACTTCTTATTTTAGAAGTTTCAAGAAACAACATGCAGAAGTAAAATATTAATGCATTACAGAGTAGAAGAATTGCATATTACTTCCCTGAAGTGGATATGAGATATCCACTTGTTACACTCACAGCTCAGTACAGTGCCTGACTGATCTGAAGGTTTCTATAAACTCTGTTGTGTTTCCAGGTACTTTTTAATGTATGGATGAAAGGAACAGTTGACTAACGTATCTAAAACTGCATAGCTTGTCATTGAAAGCACTTCTGCCAAGCTTCCCTGCTGCTTGTCCAGACTTCATTTGGAAGAAACATTCTCCTCTAGGTAATTTATACATTGTGTGAGCATCAGGAATCTTAGAACATTCTGGAACTTCACCACCCTTAGGGCTTTGGCTTGCAGGGTTAACGGGAGCTGAATGAACTGGTTTGCCCTTCCAAGTCCTGTCGATAAGCTAGACTGCCTTGGCTGTCATCAGCAGAGCTATGGAATACTGTGGACCCACCTGGCTCAGGAAATGGACTATCGAGACCGTCACAGAGGGTTGGCTCGATTCTGACATTCCATTGCCAAACATGTCACCTTGGAGCCAGTTCAGCTCTCAGGAGACCGTGATTAACCCCCCCCACACCGGAGGAAAACAATTAAGCAGTGCCTACTGACAAAGAATATGTATTAAATTTCCCCATTTCTGCTAGAGTACAAAATTAATATTTTTCATGACCTTGCAGTGGAATGAATGGAACCAGAGAAATAGGAGCAGTCCCTTGTGGCACATTGATATGATATAATTTGTTCAACAATGCACCAGTCTTACCAGGGTAAGGTGCTTAAAGGACTACAGGGAAGAAATTACACCTGCATCTGGATTTACTCTTGTTTCCTTAGCTTTTCAGAGTGCCTAGCTAGAATTTATCAAATCTTAAGTTGCCTTAAATTTGAAGCCAATTTTCTGTAAGTTATGTTAAGAGTTAGATAAAAATGATTTCAGGTTTAAGATTGAATTAAACTATTTGCCAAATTCTCTGAAAGGCTAAGAAAATTGACCAAGTGGAATTTCTTCCCCGTACATTGGTTGAGACTTGAAATAACCTAGTGGTGATACTATAACAGAGTTCATTGGCATATGGTCACAGGTTAATGTGCCAGAGTTGAATGTCACTCAAATTGTGTAACCAAATGATTGCTCTGACCAGTCTCACAGAATAGTTTGAGGAGGTGACATCCCACATTTTACTGTGGGGAAGCTTTATAACGACATCGAAAGCTTTATAACAGCAAAGTACCACATGAAAGATTCTTTCACAAAGCTAAGCGCTTTGGGACGTCCTCTCGACGTGAAAAGCGCTATATCAAATGCAAGGATTATTATTATTACGTCACTGGGTATCAAGGGCAAGACATAGACATGGATTTGAAATTGGCTGAAGAGAAAGAACCAGAGGGTAGTTGTTAGGAGAGCTAGGTCAAAATGAGGGAGGCATTCATTGGGATGGCTCAGGGTTTGTACTAGGGTTTCTCGTGTTGCTTGTATACAGACTGCGTGTAAGGTAGTTAAATTTGCAATGTCTCAAGTTGAGAGGAGCTGTGTAATCATAGGAGGTAGCAAAGGTCTTACAAAAAGAGCTTGATTAGGTATGTACATAAATGGATGACAGGCAAACAATGTTCAAACAAAGATTAATGCAATATATTGCCTATAGCAAGTAAAAACAGGAAGAATTTTGCATTTGATATAGTGCCTTATCACGTCTCAAGCCTACATATCTCCATGGATGGGATAGCACTTGCCAAATAGGGAGGCTGAAAGAGACCTAGGGGTGTTAGTTGACTCATCACTCACTATGTCAGAACAGTGTGAAGCAGCAATAAACACGACAAACAAGATACGGTCTATATTGCCAAATTGGATGAGTTTAAATCTCGAGAAGTCATGTTCAAGTGCATAGTGTTGTACTCAGGCTAAATTCTAGAGAACTGCATTATGAGTCTTGTTGCTTTGACGTAAGGGCGCTGCCCAGTACTAGAGGCAATGCCGACGAGAGCAACGAGGATGATCTCCAGTGTTAGCAGAATAAGCTGTGACCAATGGCAAGCTATGTTGTTTGAGCTGGTTAAACTCCCACAAAACACATGCTTTGGGGTTCCCAAGCTAGGGGAGTTGTTAAGAGAACTAGGTCAAACTGAGGGAGGCATTAATTGGGATTCGTCAGGGTTTGTACTAGGGTTGCTCATGTTCCTTGTATACAGCAAGATAGTTACATTTGCAGATGCCCCCAAGTAATACCAATATTTTGGCATACTGCGGACATACATGACTTAGCAACCGGTCTACTGAGATACCACAGAGAAGTCTCTGAGCTGGCTGCCACATCTAACCGGTGAAATTCTGACAGATTCAATTCTCTCACCCAGTATCCAGCCTTGTGATAATTAAATCTGTTTATGAAGCTTCATGTCCTCACTTGCCTTTCCCATAGCTGGACTGGGGTAATAATTGCCAAGGCATGATGGAAACTAGAAATATATTCTTGATTTTTAAGTACACATCAATGCAGTAGATAATTGGTGAAGGTTTTCAATTTCTTGTAAATGCAGCGTGTGAGGCCAACACTCAGTCTCCACTTCCTTGTTTGCATAAAAAAATGCTTGGATAGTTATAAAAATTAACTTGCACATTTGTTTTATGATACCGTAGCGTTTGACAAAATATAATCATTTCATGTTTAAAAGCTGATCCGTTTCTAGGATGTTGAGCCAAATTTAGGGGTTGGTGTAAGGCCAAAAGGGCTACTATTCCTTTGTTGGTAAGGTTACCAACTATAGGGTTTAAAAAATCCTTTCAGAAAAGAGCAGTGGAAATAAATGCTTTATGCTATACAAACAGATGATCTTGGGATGGACCTTAGGTCTTGCAAATCATTGTGATGTAAATGGTGTTCCTTGGGGAGAGACACTCTTAAGTCCTCAGGTATGTTTTCTGGCATTGAGGTACATTTATATTGCCATATTCCCCATGAAGCTAAAACTGCATGTCATCTATAACTGTGTGTCCATTCACCACTGGCCTTGGCAGTGTGCCCATAGATTTCTAAGTAGTTCACAAGCTTGATAAACTTGTGGACCAATGAAACAATTGAGAATAATATTCACTGGTTGACTGTAAGGACTGTAAATATACTAAGGGAATTGGCCCCATTTGGACAATTTTGGATGATTTTTTCCCAGTTTGGTTCATTGTAAATCCCCCACCCCCTTTAAGTGACTGTGGTTGATATAATAAAGGAAACATCATCATGTGTGTTCCATTGCCAGGCTCTGCTCATTCCAATTGCTGTCACATGGTGCAAATTGACCTCAAGTCATATGGACTGGATAACCTCTGTATGTTAAATACAAGTTGCATTTGAGGGAATTCCAGACACTACAGTTTCATTTCTGGTTTGACATGGTATTCACATATAAATCTAATATAATTTTCACTCGCCCTTTAGTTGTAAACACATTCCAGCCTATAATTTCAATTATCATCCTCATGCAATTTTGGTAATGAGGCAATGAAACTAAATTGCAGTCTATATTTAAGGTATTTTCATTCTTTTCTCTTGCATCATTCACAATCCACAGCAAAGTAGTAAGTACCTTTTCACTTGGGCCTCTGCCACTGCATTCTAATACAAACTTCAAGAAGGGGAGACGGGGGGGGGGGGACACTTGTAAAAGTTCTCCTTGGAAAGAAATGCCTTGCCTCCACCTTGTGAAACCATAAACTTAACATCTCAAGAAGCATAGACATACATCCTTTGGCATTGCACATTGGTTCTCTTGCCCAATAGTTTAGATATTATAGATACATTCAAGAGGAAGCTAAACTTTCACCTGAGGGAGAAATGAATACATAATAATCCTTGCATTTGACATAGCGCCTTATCACAAGATGACTCAAAGCACTTCACAAAATATAGTGTAAAAGTGGAGTGACAGTGTATTGCGTAGGTAAAAATAGTAATAGAAGGATAAGGGAGGGAGTAAGGAGTGGATGGAGACTTGGGTGCAGTATAAACACCGGTACTGAGTGGTTGGGCTGAATGGCCTGGTATAAACACTGGCATGGAGTGGTTGGGCCAAATAGCCTGTTTCTGTGCTGTGATTTTTTTTGTAAATCTTTGCAGTATTCAGTCCTTAAACAAGCAAATTCAGATCATTACCCCCACTTCCCTTCAGCGTGCTGGCAGTTGAGGGTTTGTTGGTTGTGTTTCAAATCCTCAGGTGGTCCAGTCACTCACCTCAGCTGGTTGAGTTCTGACAGTTGGAGAATGTGCAGAACAAGGTGGAGGCCAGGAGAAAAATTAGCACTGACCAGCAAGCTTCCTGTTGATCAAAGAGACTGTGGCTGATGGATTGTGTTTGAGTTTGGATTGAAATTCAATTTGAAGCTTCCACAGAGACTTTTTGGTACTTTGTGTTTTCAAGGTTGACATTCATTTTGTTTATATTAGACTATTTTGGAAATAACAAGGTCATTTTGGAATTTAAAGTAATTTCAGGAAGGGAGAAAAAAAGCAGAAATGTCAATGATTTCTGAAAAATGTCAGCTAACTCAACATAAGACCACAGCCTTGACCTGTTCCCTTCAGTCTGAATTTAGAGGGCAGAGTATCCTCTATATTCAGAGAATTAACCCAAACCGCTCCAATTCAATGTTATTTTAGGTTAAAGATTCAGCTCAGTCCTTATTCCCTAACTGGCAGCAGTCACAAACAAAAACAGTGAGTAGCACAAATGTTGAATGAGCAGCCAAAAAAAGAGGGGTGCGGTTGGGAATTGGAGACCTGGGAAGATAAAATAAATTTAAAACAGAATAAGGAAGCAATTGATTGTCCATCTCAAATCCAGATGTTATAATCTACTGGGAATTTTCTATAAAATTAAGGTCTTGGTGAATTAATTAATTTGGATATTGTTATGAGTCAATAAGTTTCCATTGATGGGTGTGAAATGGTAAAAGTATATATGTGATAGATTTGTATTGTAAGCTTTGCTCCTTTGTCTGTCACCTAGAACTATTAATTGTACAGTACATAGCACTTATTATATTTGTTTGAGTATTTTTCTGGGTCTGGAGCACAACTGTAAACATGGCTGCCTTATATAGAATTTCTGTATGTGTTTTTAATTGTAAGATTACCATTGTAAATGGTAAAGTCCAACAAATTATCTTACTGATTGTTCTTGTTGAGGCTAAGGCATAGGCAACACCTATGCTACTTAATTACAACAACAACAACAAGATTCCATTTATAGAGCGCCTTTCACGTCAGGAGGACGTCCCAAGGCGCTGCACAGTTGGGTCATGACCCGAGCAGGGGGGAAATGGTCAGGGTGAGGGGAGGGAAGGGAGGGAGAGAGGAGGGGGGAAATGGTCAGGGTGAGGGGAGGGAAGGGAGGGAGCGAGGAGGAGGAAGAGAGTCGAGAGGGGAGCTGAAGGCACGGTCAAAGAGAAATTAATATGGAAGTGAGAGAATTGAGAATTACCTTTACTCGCCTCTTTAAAATTGGAATCAATATTTGTGATGATCATTTCAGTCTCTCCATATTTGTTATCTAACATCAGAGATGTTGCTACATCATCCCTCCAAGTGTAGCAGTCTGTTAATTCCCATCAGTTTGGCCTCAACCCTAACAACTTGTTCTCACTGTTGCTTACTCTCTATGTAAAGAAATATTTCTAAGTCTGTTGTTCTTGACCCTCAAAACTATGAGCCTGAAGCCTCTTATCCTACTTCCTTGATGTGTCTGAAAGCATTTTAAGTGCTTCACAATGCTGCCCTGCTTGCATAAATATAAATGCAAGCTGTTGTTGCTTATAGTAATGGATTAACTTTGTCTCATTAAGCAATTTATCAACTTCTATAATTGTCTTTTTTATCTCCATACGTTTGGTTCTGACATGTTTCTTTTGAGACTAAAGAGCCCAAGTTGATTTAATACCTTATAAAACTCATCTTTCTTGCATTGGGGATAAGTGCTCCAAGACACCGCCACGTGTGAAGGGTGCTGTATAAATGCAGTTGTTGTTATTGGATTGAAGTAGATCAGTCTCATGGCTTTCCATTTTATTGCTTCTAAGGCCTTGGTAGATTATTTGCGTCACAACAACCACAACTACACACAATACTCCAGATCTGGAGTGATACGTTTACAAGATTGGTTTGGATGAAGAAGGTTCTTTGACCTACCCAATCTCATCCTTCCAGAATACTCACCCTACCATCCCCCATCACAGCATCAAGCTGCTTTTCAAGTGAGTCCAGTGTCCTGGCTTTTACCATCTTTCTTGGCAATCTGATCCAATAGTTGAGTATCCTATGAATAAAGAAGCATGTCCTGATATCCGTCCTGAAATTGCCCTTTGCAACCTATGTCTTCTTGTGTTGATACATCCCAAAATATTGATCTGGGTTTACTTCAATCCAATTTAAATATTTATATACCTCTATGATGTTCCCTCTAAGTTGTTTTCTTTCAAGACTGGAGAGCTGAAGCATGTTATTCCACTAACACTTGGGATCATCCTCATTGGTTTCCTATGCACTGCCGAAGAAGCAGAGAGCCTGGCCAATCCCTTATCTGGTGGCAACCAGAATTGTATGCAATACTCCAGGTGCAGTCTATCCAGGGCGCATGTCTGGGGATCTAAATGCAACTGATTCAGCAATATACTCTCCATTGAGATGTTAATCTCAATGTTTGCTTTGTTTATCTCTACCTCACACAGTTTTTGCAAATTTACCTCCCCTTTAGCAAATTCTGTCCCATCCATGGAATACTTGTGTCTCCTAATCTTGGTTCCCATATGTAGTACCTTGTATTTATCTGTATTAAACGTCATTTGCCAGTTATTGGCACATGTGCATAGCCTATCAAGCTCTTTTTATAGGACCTGTGCTGCTTCCTCTGTTTCCACAGTCCCCCTCATCTTGGTATTGTGTCCAAGTTTATCTTACTTGTTTATCTTACTATTGTTTATCTTACTATTGTCTGCGACTTCAGGTCATTAATATATATGATGAACACGAGGGGTTCCGGTACAGACCCCCAAGGTACCCCATTGTAACTAAATCCAAATTAACTTCTGACCAGAGCACTGCACAGGTTAAGTTTAACTTCTGAATTAATGGTCACTCAATCCACGACTGGTTGTGGGACACTGCTGTCTGCATTTGGTTGCCCCCTTATGCTCAGAAAATACACAGTCAATCCACTTTACAGTATATTTTGTGAAGCGTTTTGAGATATCTCAACAACGTGATAAGGTTCTGTATCAAATGCAAGGATTATCAGTCATCTGAGGGACAAAACTAAAAAAAACATGTCTTTTTTTATTGCGGCAGCACACTGTTTAGACATCATGAACAACAAGTCAAATGATACCGTTAGGTCTTTTTCAACTTCCCCTTATTATTCTTTCTCATCCAGGGTGTGTGAGTGGCTCCAATTTTTACTTCCTATAAACCTTATTAGCAATAACTTGCATTTGAATTTCAATTACAGTGATCAACCCTGGTCCAGATGCAGTCAATCACTCAATTTAAGGTCTAGGCTTCCTCCTTTAATTTCACAGTTCCTCTAGCTTGATTTCATCTGCAGCTTTAACTGCAGTGACACTTTTTGTGACACCAGATCAATTAAATATACTGGGAACAGGAGGTACATGCCTTACCCTAGATAGTAAATGGCATAAATTTACAGTAAAAAATCTCTTAATTGCTATTCTATTAAATGCTTAAACCAAGGAGCACTTTTCATATGTCAATTTGAGATGTTGCCTGCTCAGAAAAAGCCCTGGGGTTTGCCAGATTCTTTTTCTGCTCCCATAAAATGACTGCCAATACTTACATAACCAATTTCTTTCCCCGCCTCTCTGAGTAGCTCAAGTGCAGTTCTTCTGTGCCAGGGGATTTAGTTGTTTTCAGCATCTTGAGTATCAGGAACCTCTACCTCAGTAATATCAATGCCCTTGAGCTTGGTTAGCACGGTAATCGCTAACCAAGCCTGCTACGACCCTTCCTGACAAAATTGCTACATGACCACACAGCAGTCATGCTCAGAGTACTTTCTGATAACCTCTGCCATGGTGTTTGTGCCTCCCCAAGTGGACCACCATGACAATGAAGCAGTCTACTTAAATGTGACTCCCAAGTGTTTGTTCATAAGCCATGTACAGGAAGGGAAAGTGCACATGCACAATAACAAATAGTCATGTGGGATTTGTAACCATGTTCGCCATCTTGAGTATGTTTGGATTTCAACACCTGTACTCATATAAGCTTCCCTTGGGCTATTAATGCCATGCTGTGCACTGATATGTCATACCTTTTAACTAATACATTACATAAAATGTATCACATCAGTTTCCACTACATAGATACATACATGAGGCTACATCAGTTGATTTTATTTAACTGGAGCCTTACTCACTGTGAGCAGTAACTAACTAATTTAATGCAATTCTTCCTAACTGGCAGATCTAACCATTACCCTGTCTCACTTTTCTTCCTGGTTGCTTTTTGTCTTTTCTTTCCCTTTCTTTCTCTCTGGTTTCCTCAGCTTGGCTTTGCCTTCCCCTTTTAAACCATCTACCTGTGGCTCTACTTTTTTCCTCAGAGTATTTTTAATTTCATTTACTCTGTATTACCACAAGCCAAGAATATTGACCAACCAGTCTAGCATGCTATCTGCATCGTTGTGGGACATTGCCATAAATCATGATTCATTTGTGGATTTCAATTCATTACAGTCTGATTGTTACTCTCAAAGGTGCTCAGTGATAACAGGAGAATCTGTAGTGATCCCATGCTTCTTCACATGTTTCTAAAGTCTATTGTTTCCCTCTTCAGTGAAATACAGCAGAAATACTATGTGACAACTAATAACATTTTAGAATTTGATAGTGTATCAGTGCCAGATTTAATTCCCAGTACCTTGCCATCTAGTGATCAAAGGCAAAACATTCGTCACAAGACAATTTAGGAAGGAAGAACTGGGAACTGGTTTTAAATACGTCAGGAGCAGAAAAGTTTTATTTCAAATATGTAGACTCTGCATTGGACAAAGGAAACTAAATAAGATTTTGAGGGCCATTGCACATACAAACATCAACAATCAAGGAGAAATCCCTGCATTTTGCTTAACATTTTCAGTTTATGATTTATTGATGCTATTAAATTTGTTTTGGGGCCAAGGCCCATGCACAGGACTGTCAAGATTTAAAAGAGTAGTAAAGAGGATGAGACTAAATTAAGATGTAATAGCGTCGCTATGTTTGGGAACTAAAAGCTTGTCATAGACCTTGGATGATTTATTATCAGTTTTACTGCCGCTGATTTCTGTTAGGAGCAAGTTCAATTTGCGCACAAATACTTTGCAGACATCAGAATCACTCAGAATCACTCTTATCAAAAATATACTTTTTTACTGTTACTGGTTTATGGCTCAGGCTCCCATGTGTAAACGACTACCAGGTTGTTAGAAGGCAAACTGGATGGACCTAGGTCTTTTCTTGCCTAGCAAATTCTTATAATTTTATGATTCAAAAACAGTGTGATGACATTAGGAAGCAATGTGCCACATGCAGCATAAAAAATGAAGACTGTGGCCCAGTTTAGACTAGTCTGCAGTGAAATGCTATTCTCAAGGTTTACCTCTTTAACTGCATTTTCAGTTATCCTTTTCCTTCCCATCTTCTTCAGCCCACCTCCCCACCCTTTTGGTTGCCCAGGATGCAGTATGAAGTGCTTTCAGATGTCCTCCTGACATAAAAGGTGCTATATAAATGTAAATTGTGTTATTGTGTTCAGTGGCTGCCACTGTTAAATGGTCCACAAGCACAGCATGATTGTAATTTATGAGGTATTTTTATTTCTTGAATCGAACAGTTTGCCTGGGTAACAAGGTAACAAATTTACTCAGCAAGCGTTTCAGACTCTATTAAAAATTGAATCGTTTGGGATTGGAATCAAGGGTTATTGTTTCATCTTAGAAGATAAATCAAAGATTTTCCAACAGACTGTTTTATGGTAATGAGGGAAGTTGGGGGAAGCAAATATTTATTACATTGAATGGGCTAAAAGCAGACGTGCCCCTCCTACTCCATGTCATGCTCAATCACAAAATCAGGCGTTGGGCCTGCAGCTCCCAAATCTTCCACTTAATCTTTTTGAGGCATTTTACTATAACGCTGTTATCCAAGAAATTGAAAGACACATCCAAGATCCAAAGATCTGGCTTCTCCAAGTTCACTAATGAGAGCTATGTCGGGTGGTGCGGCCTGCCTCAGGCCCAATTAATCTGATAGATATCACATGGATCCCAAATTTCGCCCCGCTAACATGTATCGCTCGTATTTATTTTCTGTTTTATGAGTTGTAGGAAGCAACATCACTCATGGGTTGTACAAAGAAAGTGTCGCAATACCCAGCAGGCCCAAGTTCAGTAAAACTGTCTGTTTCTCTAAATTATTAAGTTCATGAATCTGTCGCAATATGAATTCCATGAAAGATGAATAAGTATTAGATATTACCACACTTTTGGCTTTCCACCAAAATACAGAAGCCACTTATAGCTTCATATACTCTTGTGAAACTGATGTTATCATTGGTATAGTGAACTATTATCAACACATTACTAGTTTGCCAAGAAATGTAATGCTTGAAACAGATGGTTGGATCAGGAATTTTATAAAGTGCAGATAAAAGGCCAATTTTCATATCTTTGTGCTGCAGCCCATTTGGTGATTAAATCATCAACTCAATCTAAACAAAAACAGAAAGCATTGAACATGAAAGTGATTAGACTTTTCACTATGTGCTATGGTCTCTGAGTGGAACTCGGATTGACTGTTAAGTGCATTGATCATAGACAAAACCAAATAATTGGGCAACGTTTTATACTGAGATTAAGATTTCTGCAAAACAGCATTGAGTAATTTGTTTGCTTTGGAGTGATAGAGAAATTCCACCTGGTTCTAGATTAGCTCTATTTATGTAATTTAATAAATAATGCATTCATTTTTAAGTTTTGTAGCTCTTTTAAGAAAACTGACAATAAAGTTTGCCAAATTTGGACCCTAAAATATTATCTAAGTAGAGTAAATTTAGACCTTGGTGGAAATTCTCCTCTCTACAGCTCAGGTACGCTTTTTATTTTTGTTCATATTAGTAATATATTTTGCACCCATACATTTTGCCCACAATACATACAGTTAATTCACTTTACAATATAATCTATGAAGTGTCTAGAAGACATGAGAAGGAGCTATATCAAATGCAAGGATTATTATTATATTTTCAATAAATAACATCATTTTTGTTAAATTGTAGAACTCTGATTATTCTCTTTATTACTAGCTATTTAAAACAATTGTGCAGGCTCATTCAAGAGTATAGATGGGGATGTGTCTATCTGGTGTGAGCAAGATCAGGAAATCACTGTTTGAGGGATCAGTCATTACCCTGAATTATATTGTGTTGTATGTTAGGAATATGTTGTCCCAAATGCACTCCAGGTTCCTTCAGAATTAAAGAAAAATCTGTCAGGTTTATTATTTAGTGTACTACATAATCTCAATTACATATAGATTTAATTCTAATTTAATTCTAATATTCAGTTGAGAAATCTTTCTAAAAATCTGTCATTTTTTTGGCAATAAATAATGTGTATTTTGATTAATGGCTTTGCTCTTAATAAACCCAAGATTTATCAGGAGAGCCAAATTCACAAGCCCATAGAGAACAAGCGATTAGAGATGTCCTGATGTGAAAGGCACTCTATAAATGTAACTTATATTTTATTGTATAGTTATTCCTTCATACAATCCTGACAAATTTAAATTATTATTTAAAGAGAGAGTGTCATCAATAGTGGCTTAAGCTCAACCCATTACATGGAAATATGATTTATTTTTTGTTTGATTTCTGCATGTATTGCTTTGGGTTAAATATTTTTGTTCAAAGAGTGAATATGGAAAACATTGATGCGGACGTTGAACAGAGTTGTTAGTGAGTCAGACAATGTGAGAGCAGAGTTAACACACACAGTTGGAATGACACCTCTGTTGAAGCAGCCTGTGCTCATGACTGATGTTAACTTTACTGCCTCACACTGTGGGTTTAATATCACCTCAAACAAAAGGTTGGTAAGATTAGTCATGAATCTTTGCATAAGTTTGGTTTATAAACGGTTGAATTTTTAAAATAATCAGTCACATGATACAATTCTTGTATTCTGATCAACTTGGTACATGGTATGAAGATAAGATATTTTAACACAAGAAATCTGTGAGAGAGTAGAGGTGACTTTCCAATCATTGGTGGGTTTACCAAACTTGTTGGGCAAGCATACAATAAAACTTACAGTGAACCTTGACCAACACATAAACTGTTTCTATTATAAGATTCCACGGCCAAGCCACAACCAATTTCACAAACCAGTAGAGAATAAGCCAACCAAGGTCTTTCACAACTTTCATTTTTAAATGTAGCATGCCTTAAAAAGAATTCACATGAGTCTCTGAAGCTCTAAGCTACCATTTAGAACCAGAACAAATGCATCTTCAAACATTAATCTGCAGTATTTAACATCTATCATTTCATAATCAGCTTGGCTCAGTTGGCGTCATTTTTGCCTCAATATCAGATGGTTCTTATGGTTTTTAGCCCCACATCAGTTCATAATCCACACTAACAGTCAAATGAGGTGAGTGTTATGTTGTCAATATTGCTATTCTTCAGATGAGACATTAAACCAAGGTCTTGTCTGCCTGTTCAGGTGGATGTTAAAGATCCCTTGCATTATTCGAAAAGTGAAGGGAGTTTCTTTCAGTGTCCTGGCTAACAATATTCTAAATAAAATCGATCATTTGTGTCATGGCTGATTGTGGGACCTTATTGTGTGCAAATTAGCTATCGCAACATTTACAAATACAATTACAAAATAGTCTCAAGTGTTTTGAAACATTATACATGGTTTATCAAATGCAAGTATTATTACTGCAAAAATACATTTTGATGTTTCATAATCAGTTTGTAACATGCTATTAATTTGGATGCAAATGCATATAACATCTGTTAGTTGAATCAAAAGAAAATATTAATGACTATATGAAGTGTAATTTTCAGAAGCAGCTAAATTTAGTTATGACCATTCAGGTGGAGAAGTGCAACTGCTGAACAGATTTTCCTATTCTTATGTTCAGTGTTTTTTTTTATTTTGCACCAAAGTTATTCTGGAGAGAAAAAGATCCGACTGCAAAGCAGACATTCCTACCAAGAAGCCAATTGCAAGTACTGGAAGGTTCATCAGCCTAAGCAGAGGCTTTGATCCATATGGATCCACACTGTCTTGGCATCAACCCTGGAGGCATGGTAAGTGCATATTTAATGATAGGTGGAGAACAGTGAGGTTAGGAGGCATCTGGTCTTTTGCTACTTAACAGGCTCATTCAAATCAATCTCTGAATTCTGGAAAATTAAGTTGGCTGAACATTCAACTCAAATACTGCAATTAAAATGATTCTCAACTCTTTGCACACAAGGCCACTGTGCCTAACATATGCCTGCTCTAGGGTTCGTCACATATACATTGACTGACGAAAAGAAGTTTAAATACAGCCACATTTTATAAACATCTTCATAGGCCACTGGCCTTATTCTCAAAAGCTCAAGATAGAGAACAACTTCTGTTATTGGTTTGCCACCATGCTTGGAAATAAATAATTGTGCCTAAACAATGAAATAAAAGCTGAATCAGGGCAGATTCTATAGATTTTAGGTCATTAAAAATCTGCAATAGTGACTAAGATCTTACTTAATTTTCTGAACTTGGAGCCAACATGACATAATAGCCAATAATCAAATTGGTTGCAATAGTTGCTATAAATAAACCAGGATAAATGTGATTTAGTTCCATTGAACTTGTATTCAGGTATCTCCAGAGTGTTGCAACAGTCACAGTTTTCTTAAGGATGTTAATTAAAATGCATTGATCCTGGAGATGGAACATTTTATTCAGGCCTGGGCTGCTTCCTAAAATTGGCAGTGACATGGATGGACACTTCCTCTTCATTGCAGCTGCAACAACTGTTAGTTTAGTGGAAAAAAAATCATTATGTTTAAAAAAATCTCCCCATGTCCTTTCACAAACAATTCACTATTAAGATAGTTCAAGTGTCGTTCGATATTTACTCCTACTTGCAGTCAGTTGAAATTGAAGGAACCGTTTGAAGATCACACATGATTAATAGACTTCTGCATCTGGAAATTGTATCCAATAATGCCATGTTGTGCACCAGACATATGTTATCAACCTTAACTGTTAGTGTAAAATGAAAAGTTGGTCACATTTGAATGCTTGGCTAAGCTTAAAATTGCTAATTATTACACTACACAAGTCTCGTTTTCTGGATGCAAGTGCTTGGTTGGAAATAAGAGTGTTGTATCTTGAGCATTGCCTGGTATTACTCAAAAATCATTTATTACTACAATATGCGACACTGCCTCTGTTCGTACAAAATACTTAATTGATAATTTCTGTGATGCATTGCCTATCTGTATGTGGAAGATTTTGTTTACTATATTAGAATGCAGGCTTATGTATTTGGAAGCACCATAGTACATTGGATGCATTGGGGCCTAATTTGTGATCTGGGCAAAAAAGTATGTAAATAGCAAAGATTGTAAGTATCTGGATGTCTCCGAGACTGACCCTCCAGGACTTCTCTCAGATGCAATCTTCACCAAGCCACCTGTTGGTTTTCACAAACTTCCATTGCCTTCAATCTTCATGCAAGCAGAGTTCTTACCACCATTGGTAGTGTTCCATAGGGTCAAGTTCAGACTCATCCAGGTCCCAGAAGGATTCATCAGTTAGTAATCTTTCCGCGAATTACCCAAATTGATCCCAACGTCACTGGTGTATCCTAGTTGGTCATTTCCACTGGTTTATCCTTGATGACCATTATTATATTGACAAAAGGTTTCTATAATACATCCCAAAATATTCATAGTCATTCCACGACCCAATTATAACAATTATCGTCCTTGTATGTGTAACTTTCTAAAATACTATAATATTGGCAACTATATTATATAGTGTTTATTACATAATTAAGGGCATCTGGATACAGTTGTTCATAGTTAGCCCAACCTGTAAATTTTGCATTTGGCTGTTAATTCAACCTGAAAATTAGATCCCAATGATTTTCATCGTAAAAGTAACAGAGTTTGGGGGGAGGAAATGTGTCAGTTTATCTTTTGACAGACTGGGTCCTATCACTTGTTGACACATAACTGACATCAAACTCGTAGTTAATGGATTGTATGTAAAGCTTGGTTTGTATAGACTCTCACACTCATGTTCAAATCATTTCATGCCCTGGCACCTTCTTACCTCTTTGACCTGCTTACACTCCACTCTACCCGCCCCCTTCGCTCAGCAGGCCCCAGCCTCCTGCAAGTCCCTCGTACCCTCCACCAACCTGCAGCCATGCTTTCAGCCACTACGCCCCTACGATTCTGGAACTCTCTGCCTTAATCCCTCTGGCTTGCCCCTGCTTGCCCATCTTCAAATTACACCGTAGATCTTTCTCATCAACCATCCATACAGTCACCTCCCCTCTCTTCCTGTTTTGGTATCAAGACTGTCACTGTTAAAAGCTCTGAAATGCTACGCTATGTGAATGGTGCTACAAGTTGTTGTGGACAAACAGGTTGTGAATTGTGTCCATTCAACAATTACAACAAATGTATATTTACGTATCTTATTTCACTTCAGGAGGACAGCAGCAACAACAACTTGCATTTATATAGTGTCCTTCAGGCAGGGTAGCATCCAAAGGCTCTTAAAAGTCCAGTCTTGGCACCTGAGCAGAGAGTGGGGAGCCAAGGAAGGTGGTGGGAGAAGAATATCCCAAAGGGATAGTCAAAGAAGAATGTCTTGAAAAGGCCTTGAAAGAAGCGATAGACAGGGTGAGTCGGAAGGATCCCAGAATGGACTACCAGAGAGTAAGGGTTGATAGAAATTATTTTATTGTTGTATCATTGTATTTTGCCACTGATTCAAAGGTTCATTTAGAAAATGAGCGCACACAATGGCAGAGTTGAGAAAAGATATTTCAGTTGAATTGAATACTTTATTTGTACAGACAAGATTGGAAACCACATTTTTAAATAAAAAACAGCTACCAAAATGTTACTGACGCTTCTTGTGAAACAGTACTATTTCTAAATAGTTAATAAACCTTGTAGATGTGAACTGAAGTGTGAAATATGAGGGGAAATAACACTAGGTCAGTATCTGAAAGCACCACTATTTTGAAGGCCTCTATTTTCTCTTATGCCACCATAGGTACAAAACTGAGTTCAAAGAGACACCAAGAATTTATTTTAAAAAGATCTATAGCCTTTCAACACACAAAGGAGTAAAGTTTGTGATGAACAATAATATGTTCCTTGTGGTAATTAACGTGAAGAACATGCTATGAAACTCTGCCAACTTTACCTCAGTATTCCCCAAAAAACAACATGAAAAATCTTGGAAAATAACTGAAAGGCTCCAAAGGTGTCAGTTGTGACCATTCTCTTTGCTGTGGAAGACACCACCCATTAGATATATATTTTTTCAAACTATTCTGCTTAATTGAAAACCTGCTGTTACTTCCTGAATCTCATTGGTGATGAGGCTGGAGAATGTTTCTCTTTTTTACTCCTTTTTATCTCCGTTAGCTGATGTGCAGATCAGATCATCTTTTGGCATGGCTAGTGCACACATACACATTGCTTGTTGTTTGTTCGGTGGCCCAGATTTGGCACAACCGTTCGGCCCAAAGGGTTTGGTGCTCTGGGACACTTCCTGCATGAGGGGCCTATGTAGATGCATGTTGTTGTTTTTGCTACCTGGCAATGTTGCTTGGATTGAAGGGGGCAGCATTTCAATGCCATTTAATGGGATACCATCTGAGTCAGGCCAGTGTACTGTGACCATGGAACTCGAAAGCTATTGTCCATAATCAAGAACAATTGCATTACTTTCCAGGGGAAGCAAAGATAGTGCTGGTTGGAGGCTTTTACCATGGACAGTAAACTATTTTTGCCTAGGTCGACTGCAATTTTAGTCAGAGTGAAGTTGATCATATCACGTCATATTTTTAAGTTATTGGTTTGACTGACAAGCATGTCTCAAGGGAACAGCTATTGCAAAAGCCTGGCTATACTTTCCGTTAGGCTCAATCGGATCAGTAGTAAATATTGCTATCCCCACTTGTCAATCACTGTCACCACATGAACACCATGTTAGTAAAAAGATTTATCTTTTAACCACAATATTGTAATGCACAGTATGGAAATATGTTTTGCTTGCATTCTTTGCTGAGAATCCTCCCTATTTGTATGCCCATACAGCACTTTCCTTCATAATTTTAACAAAACCTGTGTTAAGTAAATAATTAGATCACAAACTAATTTCAGTGCAATGCATTTCATAACTCATAGGAAAGAAAGTGCGCGTACAAGGAGTTATAACCATCAAGTTAAGACCAAGGCTTGAAAACTGTAACTGGTCAGGGGAATCAGAATAGCTGCTATGATAGTAATATTGGTTCTAGTCCTGCCACCAATATTACTATCATAGGAAAGGGATGATCAGATTGCGGATCAGTATGTCACTGAACAGCTTCTGACTGATAATAGACAATTAAAGATTCAGTGTCTGTACAGTAGAAAGACAATTATCTACATTAGTTGGGAGTGGCCCCATTGTGGCCAAACAACAATGTGGATGAATGATCATCACACAAAATATAAATTGGCTACCACTGACCAAAAGCACAACAATCAGATTGTTTTTGCTGGTATCTTACAGCCCCTCATGCACTTCCTTAACACAGCCCAATGGGGATAATAATCCTTGCATTTGATATAACGTTTTATCAGGTCTTCGAGACGTCTCAAAGTGCTTCACAAAATATACTGTAAAGTGAATTGATTTTATATTTTGTGGGCAAAACGCGGCAGCCAATTGCGCACAGCAGTGTCCCATAAACAGTCGTGGATTGAAGTGACCAATTTTTTTTTTGAAGGAATTATTACCCCCGGAAAAGCAATCTGCCAATTGACTAACCACCGGGTTCCTACTTACTGCTAGGTTAACAAAGGCATGTGGAGTAAGGAAACTTCCCAACATTTCGCCCTGCTGGGAATTGAACCCAGGTCTCTTGCTTGCGAGGTGAGTGCTCTCGCCACTGAGCTACAGGACTCCACAGGATAGTGAACATCTGAACAACAACAACAAATTACATTTGTATAGCCCCTTTCACGTCGGGAGGACAACAACAACTTGCACTTGTACGCCAAGCAGTATAGCATCTCAGAGCACTTAACAATAGCGGAGCCTGACTCCGAGCCAGAGGACAGCCCAAGTCGGCCTGTGTATATGCGGTGCTTTACTATATACAATAATGGAAACCAGTATTGTGATGAATAACAGTAGCCTTGACTGGGTTGTTATGCCTTTACAGGTACAATTCTTAGAAGCCACTGCGGTGGATCCATTGCGAGATAAGGAGACTTGCATAATTTCAACAAAATCAATAGTCAGAATTGAATTTGTAACCAGTTAACCAAGACTTTGTCTAAATATAGCTATAGCTAACATGATCAAGTGTGTTTTATATAACTTCCTGCTGTTGCCATAGAGCAGATCCAATCCCCTGGAGTTTAATGGGCCAGTTTTACAAGGCTACTATCTAATGCAATTTTGCAGTCACAAATAAACTGATATTGTTAGTGTTTGTGGATGCAGAGGGCAGTTGAGATCAGCCCAATACTTTTAATGGTGTTTGCTTAAATAAGGGCCGCCAGATAAAGGGAATGTTTACTTCCAAAGATCATCTTATTAAGAAGCTCCAACTCTCATTCTTTTATTTTTAATGATCTATATTGTAGAGTCAAAATGTTTTATTTTTAAAAATGTATTATTGCAAATAAATATCTAAGCACAGTCACGCCTATTTCTAAGACTGTTTCTTAGATAATAAATATGCAACGCCAAAAGCCTTTCATTTAGTGGAGACTCAGTTCTTTATTTACTGTTAGAAAAGGGGACAAACCATTTAAAAAATCACATACATCCCTTCACCAAGGGGAATTATTTATTATACATACTTTTTTTTACAGCTATTGTGTATTTTAATCCTGCGCCCCGGTTGATAATTCCCATCAGATACATTTCTCATGTTTTCACTGGTAATTTACTGTGCTATTTCCGAGTTGAAGTCACATCTGTATTTCTGCTCAAATGTTGCTTTTGTTCTAAGGTTGTAGGTTTATTTACTCATAATTCAGTCTTGTCATCTGAACCCAAGGGTGCCTGAATGCGATTAAAAATCTGGAATTCCTGCATTTCTTTTTCTACTTCACGACTATCTTAATATGCTTAACAGCATTTCTTTGTCACATCCAGAGAAGAATATTTACCCATAATCATTTTCAATCAAATACGTCTTTGAGCGGGTGAGTTCTAGTGGTGAGTTCCTGCTTCGGTCTGAATCTGGATGACTATTTCTAAAAGCTGAAAAGGATCAAAATATAAGTGATCCAACCAGCATCACTCAGTAAACAGCAACCTCCTGCCCAATCTTCCCCAGCATTGGTGGGCAAGTTTTCTGCCATTCTGCTCCCACTCTCTGAAATTGTACCCTTGCCTCTCTCTTCCTGCCTTTAAAACTCGCCTATGTTCGATCTTGCCTTCGGCCACCTTCCCTCCCTCCCCAGACCAGCTCCCAGCCAGCTGTGTGAAGTGGCTTTGAGATATCCACTTGATACGAAAGGCAATTATATAAAATTGTAAATAGCTGTTGTTTAACAAAAGTCCATTGTTACCAATACTCCTTGTCAACTTCCATTTTGGAGTCAAATGTGGATAAACAGACATGTTTCAGTACTACAAGGTTCTTGAGATAACCAATCACATTTGTTCCACTGCATCCCTTCAGCACTGATGCAGTTATAACATGGATAACATTACAGAACGTGGATCAAAGTGCTTGGAAACCTTGATTTATTATAATACTGCAATTAGGGATGAAAAGGATATATCTGAAAACAAGATTTATTGTATAAATTGTCACTTCTGCTCTGCAACCTGTGGATGGTGATATTTGTGGACAATGATTGCCAACCCCCACGCCGATAAAGTCTGAAAATGCGAGGAAAAATGTTACTTTAGGCTATCCAGAAGTCACGATTAACTCACCAAATCTGCTTTCTGCAAATTGTGTTTTGGATCCCAATTGTGTTTGAAAAAAAATCTATATTATACCACTGAACCTTCCCATCTCTGCAGTCTCAGGAGAATAATGGAATTGAGTTAAGTTTGGGGCTTTTCAAAGACATTAAGGAAATCTATCTTAGACCATTTCAGGCCCCATTTCTGCTCAGGACTTTATCACAGGCAGCTGGATAGCCACCTCCCTTCCGTTCTTACACAAGTCTGTTGTGGAAGTAAAGGCCATTGGGCCAAAGTCAGTTCTTTGCAAAGAGATTAAAAGCTGCCCACTTGGCTGCTGACTGCAGATCAGCACCCCACCCTGGTGATTTAGTGTTAAATAAAACATATGTAAATCCTTGCAGTGTAATTATTACTCTTTAAGCTTTAAATTCTCTTCTAAACTCTACATGCTGCAAAAAGCTTGATATGTCAGCTTGTACACCTTATCTATGATTAAGTGTACAGTATGCACCTGATAAGTCGGTACAAAATAGTGGAAAGTCAGTTATGCATTCATTGGGAATTGCCTGTATTAAAATCCACACCATCCTAAGAGATTTGACAACAAATCCCTTGATCTGGAGCCCTGTGAACTAATAAGAGCAGGGAAGGGAGACCTCTGTGTTTTAATATTGAACGTTAGTTGGTGACTGTAAATATTTTACAGGCCAAATTTGGAATATTCCAGTCACATATATTTGATATCTAGTGTTTTACCTGTGCCAACCATCAAAAAAAATGGAAAGCTGAGCATTGAAACATTGTATGCACGGATGAAAGCGGAGGGCTGTTGAGTAACAGGTACCTATCTTATGTGGCATCAAACTGGCTACTGCAGAAATAACCCGAGTTGCTCTGTTCTCTGCAGATAGCAGCAACATCAAAACCACAGACTAAATAGACGAAAGCACATAAGCGAGAAGTTTGGGTCTAATTGTGGAACTTTTATTAAAGATAGCGAGCACTTCCTGCATGTGAATGGTTGATGGTGTAAGCCAGTACTTCTTTATGCTGCCGAATATCTGGAGGATTCAGAACAACAAACCAGAGCTCTGCAGCTGTTGCTGTTTGGCTCTGACTGCAACACCGGTTTTGCTTCTAAAATTAGATATCTGTGCAGATAAATGCAATGTCCTTCCCACAGTCTGCTCCGACCTCTGCAACTGTCCAACACCTTTATCTTGAGTGAACCATTTCCTGGACTTTTCTGCTTTGTGTGGAACTGAAAAATTACTGATGTCAAAACTCGTAAGAAATTTTACAAGAAGTACTGATGGGTTTGTTTCTCACAAGCTCCCACAGAGAAATAATTCAACCAAGCATTTTTTTCCCACTGAAAATCCCTTATAGGAAAATCACTTCCTATTATTCCAGCCCCTTATCTTCATTGTGCATCTATGGTCCACAGGACGCTGGCTTTATACTGCAGGGACATCCTAATATGATCAATAATAATAACAACAACAACAACAAGATTACATTTGTATAGCTCCTAAGGGTAAAATTTGGAGGATTTCTGAACAAGTTCTGTTCCTTATTTAAGGAACAGGTTTACTATTACCAGCAGGTGGCACCCATCTCCAGAAAAGTGGTTTGCTCCACTCAGGGTCCAAGAACTGACATCTTATTTTGACCCTGAGGTGAACAATCCTACTTTTGTGAATTTTACTCTGAATGTTAGGTTTTATATATATTTATGTATTTAATCTTTAATTTTGTGTCCCCTGGGTTTATCCTTCCAGGAGAGCCAAATTCCGTAGCTTCAAGCGATCAAGAGAGCAAGGCCTAAGGCCATAAGATCTTGAAACCATATAAACTGTGTCCCCTGGAAAAGTGCAAAAGAAGGCCATTTGGCCCATCATATCTGTGTTGGTTCTTTAAAGAACAGTCCTTTCAGTCCCAATTTACCTGTTCTTTCCTCAATAGTTTATTCCTCTTTAGGTATCTCTCCCGACTGTCCTTGCGAAAGCTAATATTAGATTCTGCCTCAGTCACCTTTCCCAGCAGAGAATTCCATATCCTAACTACTCTGTGCATGGAAAAAATTCTGCAAAACTCCCCATTTCCTCATTTGCTAGCTATGTTAAATAGATGTCCTCTAGTCACTGAGCCTATTTTTCTTTTGGTCTTGGATTTCAGCCTTCCTAGGTAAACAATCTCTAGGAAAACAGAAATAAAGACCAAAAAAAAATCCAAGATCCCAATGTAGGGTCTAAAATTTGCAAAATAAGATTGTCAGGATCAAAACTAAATAACAAAACATAGACACTGAATAGAGCAAACCACTTACTAGAAAGTTATCACTTGCTAATGTTATATAAGTGATTGCACAGGTTTAGGAATATCACAAATTTTGCCCCATTGAATCATAGTGTTATGACAGAGAAAGAAGCCATTTGACCAATTGTCTTGTGTCAGTTCTATGCAACTTTAAACAGCTACCTTTTCTCCATATCCTTTACATTTTTCCTGTTCAAATATTGTCTTGAATAATTTTTTCAAAGAATTTACAACTTATAAAAAGAACATGCATTTTTATGATGCTTTGTCAGGTTCAAATGTCTCAAAATAGCACGTGGGTGTTTTACAGATCAGGTGTTGTGGTTGGTTTTGTAGGGAAATATATGCTTTGTTTATACTACTGGGAGCACAGCTACTTCACTTCTGGCAATATAAAGATGTAGAGCAGGAAGACTGTTTTTATATGCCTGCTCTACTTTGTTTGAATTGGGGCTAAAGCCAACACCTGGATTTGCCTGATCAGCTCATTATTAACATTAAAATATGCTCCATTCAAGTTCCTGAGGCACCCAAATGTGTGGTGTGAATCGCTGTCATTTCAAAGTCATGTATTGCGGCTTTATTATCTGGCCTTAGATGCTTAGATTAGATTACATTTGTAATAATAATAATCTTTTTTTATACAGCACATTATCACATTGTCAAAGTGCTTCACATGGTTTACTGTAAAGTGTAGTAACTTTTTTTATTTGTAGCTGACCACGGCAGCCAATTTATGCATAGCTAAGTTCCATAAACAGCCATGATGGACAATTGTATCTGGGGCCACGATACTGGGAAAAACTTCCTTCTTTTTTTGAATAGTCCCATCGGATTGTTAATGTTTACTCGTACAGGCAGAATGGATTTTAACTTAATACCTCTCTGAATGACAGCACCTCTGATTATACAACAATTCCCCAGCACTACATTGGAGTGTCAGCCGAGACAAAGTGTGGATGAACCCAAAACTTCAGACTCAGAGGTGGGACTGCTACCAACTGAGCTATGCTGACACCCTGTATAGGTAGTGATACAAAAACTGCATCATTGTCCTGCATGGTGAGTCTTAATATTCAGCCTACCAGCAACTGGAGAAGAATTGCAGTGAGTATCACAGTAGAAAGTGGGAGGCTCCACTGCCTCCTCTGCCCACTCTGGTATTGTTCCCTCTAGTGGACAAAGTAGTCAGTGCGCCTGGTGATCATGTCCTTGGTGATATTTGTTGGTCATTCTGGTATCTGACCCATCCGGGGACTCATCACAGTGCTTAAGAATATCTAAACGGTATGTTAGCATTCATTAAGAAAGGATTAGAGTATAAGAGTAGGGAAGTCTTGCTACAACTGTATAGGGCCCTGGTGAGACCACACCTGGAATACTGTGTGCAGTTTTAGTCTCCTTATTTAAGGAAGGATGTACTTACCTTGGAGAAACCTATAAGATCATCAAAGGGCATGATAGAGTAGATAGTGGGAGATTGTTTCCCCTGGTTGGAGAAACTAAAACCAGGGGTCACAACCTTAAAATCAGAGGCCAGCCCTTTCGCATTGAGTTGAGGAAGAACTTCTTCACTCAAAGGGTGGTGAATGTATGGAACTCGCTACCCCAAAGGGCTGTTGATACTCAGTCCTTGAACATATTCAAGACTGAGATAGATATGTTTCTTATTGCAAAAGGGATTAAGGGATATGGGATAAGGCAGGGTCAGGTTATTAGCTGGAGTTAGATTAGAAGATCAGCCATGATTGAATGGCGGGGCAGGCTCGAAGGGCCAAATGGCCTGCACCTGCTCCTACATGTTATGTTATTAAACCAGACTGAGAATTCCACAAAGACAATGCCATCATTCCGTGTATCTAGAAAGGTAGACTCTGTCCCTGGAGGGATGCATTCATCCTAACAAATTCCAGAAAGTTTTATGCATAGGTTGGTGAGACCCAATGTTTGGGGACCCAAGAGCATGCATTATAATAATAATAATAATAATAATAATAATAATCCTTGCATTTGATATAGCGCTTTTCACGTCGGGAGGACGTCCCAAAGCGCTTCACAGAACACACTGTAAAGTGAATTGACTGTACATTTGTGGGCGAACGCGGCAGCCAATTGTGCACAGCAATGTCCCACAAACAGTCGTAGATTGAAAATCACCAATTTATTATTGTTTTTTGGTTTTTTGGAGGGATTATTATTTTGTATCCTACTGGAGTTTAAACAGCTAAAACTGCGCAGCTTGCTATTAAGAGTACTGCGTGGCAAACCCGTCGTTTGTCCAGCTAGGACCATGCCATCTGTTAAGGACTTTTGCTTGCAGGAACTGAGTAGGAAGAATCCCTGCTCACAGTGACTGGTCTGCCCCTCAAGCAAGTATTGCCGATGAGCCAATACCACCTCCTTTCCAGTGTAACACCACCATCGAAGACAGGATGCTGTTAATTTGCCCTTTTAACACTGAAATACATGCAAATTAGACATAGGCTCTGCACTTTATGAGCTGATAAACAATATTCACTGTAGTTACGTTTGCAAATGACACTGCATTGGATTTTCACTTGCATGGCTTGATTTAATTTAGCACCATAGCAGTGCATATCCAGTGCAAATGTCACAATTCACAACTCAGTCTCCCATTGTTTTGCAGTCGCAAAACGTACCTCTTTAACTATTCTTTTGGTCACCTTTTCCTTCCCCACCCTCACCCTTGGGTCTCACCCCCAGCTCAGGTGCCTATCCAGCTTTTGTCAGGTTCTTTGGGATATTCTTCTGACATGAAGGCTCTATATAAATGTAAACCATAGCGTATTTAATTTTAAATAAAATACACTAAAACCCGAAGTCAGGTAAACCGGGGGTTTACTGGAACGCAGGTAGGTAGCTAGCTTAAGCTGGTATTCACCATTGGCATTGAAATGCTGGGATCTGTGTGGCAGCAGATTCAAAGTTGCTGTTAGGCAAACCATGTAGCTTTAGTGAAACCAATTGAATGGGGAGAAATGTAATCCACAATGACAGTCACCAACTGGGACATTTTCCAAGAACAGAATGCTCTATAATGTGATAATTATCTGAATTTTTCATCCCAGCTTCTATTTTTAATGTTAAGTATTGTGTTTCAAAACCATTAATGATAAATAGGGAGTGGATACCTATAAAGACAGAATTTTAATCTTCTTGTTACCATTAAGCAAAGAGGCAGTCTCTCAGAATTGTTACCTTCATGGGAACAGTGCTTTTGTGACACCCAGCATACAGTTTGGGTAACATGATTGTGGTTTTCATGCTGCAGTCCAAGTCCTAACTCAGACTCTCACTTCTATGCAATGCAGAGAGTTCTACACTTACCGTACACTGAATAAGATATTGAAACAAGGGGAATGTTTGCTTGTTTTGGTGTTTGCAGTGAACAGTGAAAATCCCCTGATATCATTTTGAGGTTTCATCTCATTGCTGTCTTGGAACATTTGCTGGCACAAATTAGGTGCTGGGATTTGCCTTTAAAACAACATTCATTACAATTCAATGTAGCCCATCGTGTAAGCACTTTGAGATGAATCAAAGTGCTGCAGCACTGTATTAAATGTAAGTGTCTATTATTACTATTTTAAATGGTGAAAAATATACCATTGCTGAGGCTTCCTACTTTGTAATTGACATGTGTCAATCAATGAGTCGGTAGTTTCCTATAATTAACGCTCTGGCAGTTCCACTTCCCACACGTTTCCTGTTATGTTTGTTGAGGGTGTAGCACATTGGTAGTGGATTATTTGCTCCCTCTACTGGTAAGAGGGCTTTATGAATGTATTTACTATCAGTGGCTGGAAATCAAACATAAAACTTGAGAAATATAATTCCATAAATGACGATAAGCAGCCTTCACTGCTCAAGATGTATCTCTGTTGAAAAGTGTGTGCAGTTGTATCTATTTTAAGGTGAGTTACTGCCAAGGCATATGATATTATCTCAAGGGAAATCAGGGCAGACTCTGGATATATATAAAAACCTAAGATTCTTAAGCGACGGAAAGGCCTTTGGATCAAACAAGCCTGTACCTGTTTGATCTTTCACCATTTCCTTTGTGTATTTCATGGAGGCAGTGTCGCAGTTCCCTTTGCTGATAGTATTTGACTTTTGGATGGACCTTGGTCTTCTTTCACCAAACAGATTATTATGTTCTTGACTTAAAATTGGAGTTCCACCATGCCTGCTCTATATGATAAGATATTTGTTGGGTGAAGGTGGACTTAGTGCTATGTAACAACAACAACAACAAGATTCCATTTATAAAGCGCCTTTCACGTCAGGAGGACGTCCCAAGGCGCTGTAAATATTTTTGTTCCAAAAAATACAGGAAAACTGGTCACCTGGGCCAATAGTTCAGAGCCCATAAGATCACAAGATTAGTTTGGATGAAGAAGGCCTTCAGCCCATCCAATCATATATTTCCAGAACACCATCACTGCATCAAGCTGCTTTTTAAAATTAGTCCAGTGTCCTTGCCTGGACCATCTTTCCTGGCAACCTGTTCCAGTCATTAATTATCACTGAGTAAAGAAAAACTGTTTTGAAATTGCCCTTGACAACTCTAAACCTACTTCATCTTGTTATAATGCCTTGTTCCACCCAAACTATTCATCTAAACTCAACTGATTGAGCAAAATAGGCCAGCATCCTGTTTGCCTTATTTATTGCTGCCTCACACAGTTTTGACATAGTGAGTGACAAGTCACCTAAAACCCCTAGATTTCCTTCCTCTTCACCCTTGGCAAGTTTTATTTGTTGCTGACATCACATTTTATTCATTGCTGACATCACGTTCTGCGTGGTGTGCACTGGCGAGGGTTTTTTTGGGGGCGGGGGTCAGCCGGGTGTCTGACACATGCGGAAACCCATCACCATGCTTAAGAGGAACCAAACCAAACTGAGATTTCCATGAATCCCATCTACACATGGAAATCCCAGAGGTAGATTGTTAGAATGGAATGGAGGACTCAGGGCAGTCAGACACTATACAGATAAGGTACTCAGGGCAGACAGGCACCAGACTGGTGAGGAACTTAGGACAGATGATTTAAGAAGGTTATGGAATAGACAGTCAATAAATTAACTGATTAAATGGAAATTGATAACATAATAGACTTCTCCAGGTTTCTGAAATTGCGGGGTGGGTGTGGGGAGGGGGCGGACATCAGCCAGGAGATCAACAAGACAATCAGAACGAAAAGCCACTGAACTGCAAGAGAGAGCAGAAAAACAAGTAGTGGAGTCACCAGACTACCAGGGAAATTTAGAAAATGTTTACGGCTAATGAATACTATTAATACAGTTTCTTTATAAATTTGGAAGGATGTTGTGTCGATTACTGAAGCACAGCCGGTGTCACTAGACTGTGAGACAAATTGGAGAAGACAGACAGTCAGTGGCCAGCCAAGTAAATTGGAAAAGACAGATTGCTGCTAAACTGCCAAAGAAATCAGAAAAGATGGATAGCTAAGACATTGCCAAGAAAAGCAAAAGGACCACTGAATAGCCAGGAGTCTATCAGGAAAAGTGAGTGGATGGATAGCTATGAGACTGCCAAGGATATTGAACAGATGGACACCTAATAACTTAAAAATTAAATAAGTAAAAATAAAAAAACAGCCTGGCAGTCACTCTCTTGCAGCCACTATACCAGGAACCCATAAGACTTAGTGAGAAAGAAGAAGCTTGCAGTTTCACAGAACCTTGTCAAGTTGAAACATCTCAAAGCACTTCAGAAGTAATACCTGTCAAGTGCAGTGACTGATTTTTTACAAGCAAACGTGGGCACCAGTTGCTCCAGCAGTGTCCTGTAAATAGCCATGTGTTGAATTGGACAAGTGTTTCGGATTGACCAGTTCTTTATTCCAGGCTTACATTTCTCTATTTAAAGTGTGTCGAATCTCTGCTTTAGAACTTGAAAAGTATTTAAGCTAATTAAATTTAATACATATACAAGCTACAATAATATTGTTCCTTCACCAGACAGACAACCAAATGAAATGTGGTAGTCTTTGATATGCCAGTGGATCTGATCGATATCCCTAAGATGTGACAATGATTTTTGTTACTGTCACTGGACTGACAGTCCAGTGAAATGTCTAGTGAGTGCTGAATTATCAGAGGTGTGTCCATTGACTTTTGGGATAGAGAAAAGATTTTTTTTGTGCCTATTTTAGAATTCCTTAGAATATTAGTGGAGTCCTGTAGCTCAGTGGTTGGAGAACTCGCCTCTCAAGCGAGAGACCTGGGTTTGATTCCCAGTAGGGTGAAACTTTGAGCAAATTTCCTTACTCCACACGCCTAATAATAATCCCTCAAGAAATAAATAATAAATTGGTCACTTCAATCCACGACTGTTTGTGGGACGCTGCTGTGCGCAATTGGCTGCCGCGTTTCGCCCACAAATATACAGTCAATTCACTTTACAGTATATTCTGTGAAACGCTTTGAGACGCCTAGAAGACATGAAAAGTGTTATATAAAATGCAAGGATTATTATTATTATTGAATGACCAATTTATCTGGAGATTGTTGACGGGATACTGGGATAAACACCTATCTCTTTTCAGAGAAGGTCACTGGATCTTTAATGTCCACCTGAACTTGTAGGCAAATGATTATAGTTTGAGCAGTGCCTCCTGTGAATCTTATAGTTTTATGCTTAATTCCAAAGGTTCGACAATGTAGTGCGACCACAGTGTTGAACTGAAGTGCCATCCTGATATAAAACCATTGCACAGGGCTAAAAAAAAATGTTGCTTTTGCATGACATGAGGATGTATGCATCTAATCCACTTTTCTTAACAGGAGAGCAGTAGATGATTGGAAGAGCTAAATTGGTTATCCATGCAGATTATCTAAATTGACATCACAATGGATTCAGAAATTTTGTTTTGAACTCATCTCAAATTCTAATGATTAACCTTCTGATCAGAGTTCTTGCTTATGCATATTGTTATATAAAATATACAGTAAATTCACTTCACAGTATATTCTGTGAAGCGCTTTGAGATGTCTTGAAGATGTAATAAGGCGCTATTTCAAATGCAAGGATTATTATTATTACATAAAGCAAGTAGTATTGATGGGGTTCCAGGGAAGAAAAGACATTGAGGTTCACAGGAACCACTGCTTAAAAGTGAAATGATCTTTGTTATAATAGTTTTTCTATTAAACCTGAGCTGGGACATCTGGTATAAGTGTATGTTTAAAATTGAATTAAATTGCAATTATATCTGCACCACCCCTGGTTTGTGAACCTTCTGCACTGTATTCTAGTACAATCTTATAAAAAGGTAGAAGTAAATCAGACTTTTTTTTCTTTAATGTCTGATGCACGTTAATAGGAATGTTTATATGTTTTTTTTAACTAGGGCTTTAAAATGGAGCCTGTGTTAAGTAAACTAGATAGCATTCCCTTAAGCAAAGTTTAAATTCTTTGTTCCTTTGAGGTCAGTGATTTATCATCTCGGCTGATGCCAAATGACACGCTGAAAGTTCACGTAATCTGCGTTTTATAATATTCTTAAAGAAATCGTGAGGAAAGCCAAGTTAATGTGTAATTGTCAATCGGGCTCTGGGGAAGGCATGGACTTCAATACCCTTTCCCCTGTTGCCAGACTCAGAAGGGAGATTAAGAATAATTAGGGTTGAAAGAACAACTTATCTACTGTGTGGATGCATGTGTTAAATCAATGCTGAGCTTGCTCCATGTTTGTGAGTTCGAGTGCATTCCTTTCTCCACAGGGGGCGATATCATGAGAGTAATTGTAGCCCCAATGGAGGCTCCCTGGGGAACCATAGCTCTTCAAACACACTGATCTCATGAGAGCTCAGTGCTTGAAGCTGCAGCTTCCCTTTTGGCTAGACACTGCTTAACTGCTTTTAAGTTCCGTGCACAGGTAGATTGATTTAAATCCATCTCTAGTCAGCAGAGCTGGTCTTTTTCAGCAAACCTGAAAGGGATTGGTGGAATAGGGAAATTTAACTTAGGGAAACATTGCGACAGGGAAGGTGAAGGTTGCCAATGGGGTGTAACTTCTGATGTTTGTGAAAGAGGTGGGAAGTGTTAATGTGAGCCTGTTTCGTCAGCCTGAATAATTGTGAGTGGCAATTTCTGAGAGCCGTGAAGGTGCAAAAAAAAACAAAGATAATAGACGGCCATGGAGTTTTGATTACGATCGATTGCTTTAGAGTTCAGCTCTCTTGAATCAGTGAGGTACACAGGCCACCCCATTATGATGTGACCTAGTCCAACATATTGCCTTTGCCCCTGCTTTACTCATAGTTGATATGAAGCTATCATATCTGATAGCTTTACTCTGCTCTGAATATTTGCCTGCATTGTTTGAATTACCTAAAAAGTGCAGAAAATTATTCAATAGTATTATACAGGTCTAAAACAAGGCAAACAATTCAAGCAATTCAGCCAAAATTTATTTCAACCACACATAAAAATCAAAGCATTTCATCAGATTTGTTTTACAGGCATTAATAAGCAGTAGAATGAAGGAATCATCAGTTAAGCATAGTGTAGTGACTAGGGGATCATAAGGAAAATTTAGGAGGAATTACTTCACACAGAGGGTAGTGAGATTGTGGAATTTACCGCCTGAAGCGGTGGTTGAATCAGATAGTGTAGATGAATCAAGAGGAAACTAGACCTTCATGAGGGAGGAGGGAATAGATGGGTATGGGAGGGAGTAAAGAATGGATGAAGACTCATATGGAATATAAACACTGGCATGGACTGGTGGGCCTGAGTGGCCTGTATCCATGTTGTAAATTCTTTGTAAATATTTGTAAATCTTTATAATTTAGTAAAAACACAACATTCTGGACCATTTACAGACTTGTTACTAAAATTAGCCACCGCAGGAAGTGCCTGCCGTATGTATTATATGAAAGAAAATAATAAAAACAATCCTTACATTTTACATTGTGCCTTTCACATCAGGAGAACTTCTCGAAGCACTTAATTTATTAGCACAGGATTTATTGTAAAGTGTCGTGACTAATTTGTAGATGAAAAGCCTTCTGGGTGCAAATGGGTTGGAAATGAATGGAATAGGTATAACTTTGCAGGAGCCATCTTCCAAGAGAATTGTGTGAGAGTGTTGTTTCCATGCTTATCTGTGGGGAGGTTGGGTATGTTTTGATCACATAAACAGAGCAGCTTCAACCTGCTCATGGTGTCCACTTGAATTCTCCTCTTAATCATTTCATTCATCATAATGGTTTTCGCCTTATGCCCCATGTCACCTTCAGCTTTTACTCAAAGCTTTGATCTGCTGTTACGCCTGCCATGAGAGAAAGGCTTTGCCATGACTTATGAGCTAGAGGTGACAGTACATTCTCCTTCCAGCTTGGCATGTAATTTGCTGAATAAACCTTATGGAATGGTTATTAGCACAGGAGCAGCATGGGTTTTATTTTGGAAGTGAGGCAAGAAAAGAACAGCTAGTTGGGCTCTGAGCTCATTAAAAAATCATTTAATCTAGCTACCTTCTGAGTATATCTGAAGTGTGATATTTATTTTATTGCTCCATGTTTTCTAGGTGACTTTTGCGTTTACATTGTTTGGTTCTCTGCACCTGTTATGGTGTCCTCTCTGTTTTCATGGATTTTGTAATCCAGGGCAGCCTCCTGTGACCAAGTTCACACACTGCTCAATACAACTGGAAACAAACCAAAGAGTTTTGTTAAAATCAAAAAATGTTAGTATTTTAGTTGATATGGGGCACTAGACAGAATTGTCCCCCCCACCCATTAATTGCCTCACCCAAACTCATCTTTTCAATAATTCATGCTAAAATGTTGACTGCATCAGACTACAATTAAGGAATGTGTTTTTAACTTCTTACACGGACATGCATTGCAGTACAGCAATTTGTTGACACCAGCATTGAGCCAGACCCACTTGGACAGCAACAAATCAGATATTAGTTTGGCCTCCTCCACAGTGCGACAGAATAAAGGAAATAACAGCCTTACTGACGTGGTCAATTGCTGAGAGAGTCTCACGCTAATACAACCCTGATAGGTGTTCCAGCTGACCTCCCTTCTCTTTTGCTGTAGAAACGTTCACAGTTGGAAAAGATTCACTTTTGAAGTTACAATCTGACTTTTGCAGTATTATACATTCGACTGAGAACTGCTGACTTGACCAAGCTTGGGTTTGAACTCCCCTTTTATGCGTATTATATTTGATTAAATGGTGCTCTTGTTAATTATGCCATTGAGATGTCAACATTGTAAATTTGATCTGCGTTGAAAGGATTGCTGAGGTTAATAAGACCAGGAACGGTTCAGACCATATAGTAGGACATTTGCAGTAAGTGTGTGAGTTTCTGTGCAAAGAATATGTAAGGATCGCAGGATTACTTTGTTACTAATATTAGCCTCTCAACCCAAATTGAAATGAGGAATATGTGCTGGAGCAACCACGCACTTTATTCACTGAAAATCAAGTCTTGGTGTGAATAAAGGACACAAGCCCTGAATGTGACCGACTGCACTCAGCCCTGTTTAATAGTGTAGACTGACTCTCATGCACACCACGACACAGGAATTTGTTTGACTAAACCGTGTATCAAGTGACATTATCTCCTGAACTGAGAGCCATTTAAAGCTGACTGTAAATTCATAGTTCTATTCCCCAGAACGTTCCATTGCACTTTGAAGCCAACTAGATCGAAGCAAACAAGAGAAAATAAATCCAAAAGTTATAGAACCTTATAGCCTACCAATGTCACAGGCCATTATCAGTGTTTGATTTACTGGCAATATTCATTTTATAGGTTATATCATTTAAAGCTTAATCAGTTAGTTTCAAGAGACTTGGATTTGTGGAATGCAAAGGTACATATTCAACAGAAAATGACCATAAAATAAGTACATAAAAGCATAAGAATTATTAGGAATAGGTAAAAGCCATTGGACTCGTAGCATCTTTTTGATAGATCAATCCTATTCATTTGCATTCTTACGATCTTTCAATCATTTTCCCATTCATAAACACATTGAATTTCCTTCTAAAATCTCAATTTTTTTCCTCTAATTCATTGGATCAGTTGTAACTTTAAACATGTATTCATCTATGGATGCAGGCATATGTGTTACTTAGATATAAATTATAGACAGCAATATTATTATTATAATAATAATCCTTTCATTTGATAGAGCACCTTATTCCATTGTTGTGCTGTTTCAAAGATCTACACAAGATTTTTACTGTGTAACTGCCAACAAATACACAAATGCAATAGAGTTTGCATAGAGCAATCCTCACAAACAACCATGAATTGAATGACCAATTTTTATATAGAGAATTGTTGGCCAGAACACCAGAAAAACTCCCTTTTCTTTTCAAATAGTGCCATGGGATCTTTAACATCTACCTGAGCAGACAGACAGGACCTCAGTTTAACATCTCATCCGGAGGAATTTTTCTGCAGGATTAAGTAGATCAGTGTTTCTTAATCATTTTGATACTAGGGACTGTCTCTGTTTCTTCTTAAAATGTGTTCGAAATATCACTCAATATAAATAGATCTTTGATATAGACTGACCATAAGGTTATCAAGGTTTGGCGCCAGTTCTGGGCCTGGGATGTTGAGAAACTCAGAAAGAAAAGAGCATTTTTGCATTTAAAACACTACACATTTGATTGGCATACACAATGTGGTTCAGATTGAAGTTAGAATTAGTTTTATACTAGAAAACAGGATTCACAAAAAAAACAAATTCCAAACTTTCTGAATCAATTTATTTAAAACATTTAAGAGAAATGCATGCCAGCATAAAATAAACAGTACAGCTACCCTCTCTCACACACACACTTCCCATGAGAAACTAACAAAATAACCAAATCCCTATGCATTTAATACTTATTTTTAGTTGAGCAGTGAATTTGGAACCAGAATTTCTAGGTTGATGATGTGAGTACCATGTCTAAAAATGTCCTCCATGTAAGAGGAGGAAAGGGAGGGAAGAAGTGTGTGTTGGTAAACTACGCACTTCCAATTTGTTCGCATTTATTCAGCGTTTTTTCTCCAGAATGTGCAAACTTTGTTTTGCAGCAGTCAGCAAACTCATCTGGCCTGATAACTTATGTTCCATCTTCAATGCCAGTCTAACCAGCCTAACTCCAATCCAGGCCAGCATTTTGTGTAATAAGACAGGTACCAAACTATTAGTAGGGTAACAGCCTGAACATTGAACAGTGTGCTCTATCCATCACACTTGCAGAAATAAAATCATCTGTCCACGCTGGTAAACTCAGTCGACAGAAAGTAACTGCTGACACTGGATTAAACAGTTGTGCAGAGCATTTATTAAAAAAAACTCTGAAGGAAAGCGTTCAATTTTCCAAATAAAATCTCCATTCCCATTTTTCCCTTTTTTTTTATTTTGAGAGAAAAAAAAACATAACATTGACTGCTGGGAAAAGGCAATTTTTCCAAGCTTCTCCAGTGCTTAAGAAAACATTGCATTGCTATGGAGCCACTCAAAGTGAAGGAGGCACTTCCGGAGGAGCACTTTCATGCAGGTGTCCTTGACAAAGGTTATTCTGGGGCCAGAGAAAAAATGCAACAAATATAGTTTGTTACAATTTATCCTGTGTCTGTGCTTAACCTAATTACTGGCAGTTCTCATAAATAGTAATGAGCCCCATTTGCCGTTCTAGGAAATCTAAGCCTGGACCTGTCTACAGGCAAATAGTTTGTAAAAAGTGGGTTACACGAAGGACAACAAGATCCTGCTGAATTTTTCTTTGTGCAAAAGAAGCAATTCTATGGACCCATGTGTCCTTCTTTGACCGTAATCTTAGATTTGTTTTCATTAGCTTTGATCCACTTTTACCACTGGGGGGAATCCACACCAAACTATTTTGCTGACTTGAAATATTTATAGTCTTTTGCACGTAGTGGTTTGTTGAGGAAAACTCCAGCCTGAGTTCTGTAGGCTTATCTTTTACTATCCCAATTACTTCTGTTTAATTAATCTCAAAAATTTGTGAAGAAAGTGACATTTTATACACGACTTATTAAAGGAGTTACTTACTATCCAGGCAGTTTTTCTGGGCTTGGTTTGTTACTGGTGAATTCCTGTAGGAGGAGCTGTTGGAGAATGTATAGATCTTTTCCTTGGCTGAGATCCTGTATGAGTGGGTTGCTGTGTAATGCACTTCAAACATATGGCTCAGGGTCAGCATTAATTATAGAAGAAATTCTAATAAAGAAAACACAATATTGTACTTCTTGCGGATGACTGTTAATGGATTGGAAACACTTCTTGTGATTTGATTTCAAGTGCTGAATGTAATGATGTATTCAGACCGGGAAAGGAGGGAGTTGCTGGCACCTGAAATTGGACACCAGGGTTTTCTAAATCCACATTAATATAAAAGTAGTTGTTGAAAGAATGTTTCCTTGCGTAAAGATGGCCAGCGGAGAGACTGTAAAAAATAGGAAATGCCAGAACTGTGAACCCTAGGTACAGTGTTTCCTTTATAATGGTAATGAAATATGTGAAAAACATTTATGCTCCATTCACCACAATAAGGTGGTAAAGATTTCAGGCACCTTAAAAGCCTCCTTTCCTTTAAAATAATCCCATAATAAAATTAGTCATTCACGTCATGGCTGCTTGTGGGATATTTCTGTGTGTCAATTGGCTGTAGGGTTCACCCACTAAACCATGCAGTCAACTACATTTTACAATGGATCCTCCTGACATGAAAGATGCTATACAAAATATAAGAATTGGTATTATTATTATTATTATCCACTATACTGTTTAAACTCTTTCTCTTCCCTCATCTTCTTTTAAAGAGACAACATTGTAAGGGTGGAATTGTCTTATTGTGTCATTTGATGTATGAATGGGTGGCATCACTACATTACCATCATTTCTGCCATTTACTGGTTCAATAGTTTAATTTGCTTGATGAATGTAAACTCTTTTTATTTGTTTTCGTCATGTTTCTCCCCACTGGCAGGTCTGCCCGTGCCAGGCTTCAGAATCACTCAAATCAAGCTATGAGTTGAGAGAACAGGCAGCGAGCCTATGCCAACTCTCTGCAAATACCAATTTCTAAATATTTTTATTGCATTTGTTTCAAAATTAAGAATTTCAAAAACGTTTGTGCTGTTGCAGATTTAGTACCTACTGCTGGTGAGACCTCAAGGATACAAGCCTGTCTGAAAATGCTCTAATTTTTTCCATGTCCTTACCACCTCTCTCCATTTGCTGTCTCCTCTCTTCTGTACCTGCTGGTGCATCCTGGGGCACAGTTCCATGGGAGTTAGACAACTTCCTGCACCTCATTTAAGAAGTGTCCATTCTTAATTGGCGACCCTCGACAATAACAGAGGCAGATAGGTTGTCTGTACGGGATGGAGCCATTTAGCAGCAATAATCACTGGATTGTGATCAGAAACTGATCTGACTGATTTTTTGCTCACTGGGACTGAGACCAATGGTTCCAGAGCTGTCCCATTTTATATCAGCTAATATGGGACAGGCCAGTGGTTAGTTTGGGACCCAGTGCTCAATTTCAGTCTCTGCAGTTGCTTTATGAACTGATTCTTTAGAAGATCCCCAAAATACTCTTTTTCTTTGAGACAAAAGCTCTTCTCAGCATTCAGTAATCTCCAGTCAGTACGGATTTACTATCGAAAAAAGTTTGAATTTCTTTAATACACCATAACAAATGTAATGTTGATGTTATTTCTAAAATAAAATTGAAAACCAAGGGAGTTTCTCCTTGTGTCCTGGCCAGCAATCCTCCAGATTACTTGTTCTTTAACCTGAAGGTTGTTTGTGGGACTGTTACAAAATGTCTGCAGTGATTGTCTTCAAAACCAGTCCCCAGTCACTGTACGTGACAGAAATGACTGTGAAGTGCATTGAGACAATCCAACATTAGAGTCGCTATAGAAATAAGTGATTGAAAACTGAAGCTGCTGTTAAAATGGTTCAAACAACTTGTGGCTTGTTTGGGAGGGTCTGCATTCTTCCAAATAACCACTAGGAGTCAGAGTGCTGCCTCCCACACGGGTCTCAGGCCTCATCACCCATTATTGTCTCCATCACGTATAGCAGCAGAGCTTTGCACAGATGATGATGTGACGATTAAGCCTTGATGCCATGACCTTCCTAAGAGAGAGGGGTGCAAACACTTGCCTCACGGACAAGTGCGCTGGATCTGGCCACTCGTGCAATAATACTCCATTACCACACCGTCAGACAAATGCTTGAATGAACAGTTTATTTTTGTGCCACCTGTTACAGTGCTGTCTGCAGGAGCACAAGGGCTGTGAGCATTCCCAGGGTGTACCCGTAGCCCTGCTCTGCACAGCTGTGATGGACCTTTGCTCTGCACTGTATGTCTGAGTGGCTACAGTCCTTTCAGACATATGTACCACCCACTCTGTATGCATTGCAAGCTGCCGTGGCAGCACTGGTATTTTTCTAACAGCTGCTTTTATCTCATTCCAAATTCATAAACCTCTTGTGTCTAATCCCTTGACTGGACCAAAGCAGCTCTCTTCTGAGCAGCTTTGTGGATTGTGGGAACTGAGGGGACCATGTTTCCAGAAAGAGCATGAAGTTTTAACACACAGTTGTAGCCGGCTACTGTTGCAATTAGGTTATGGTATTGGCACTGAACAGTGATAAATTTTAGAGAAAGTACTGCTGGCTCTACCTGCTCAGAGACCAGCCTGCAATAATAATCCTCCAAAAAGACAATAATAAATTGGTCATTTTCAATCCACGACTGTTTGTGGGACACTGCTGTGCGCAATTGGCTGCCGCATTTCGCCCACAAATATACAGTCAATTCCCTTGCAGCATATTCTGTGAAGAGCTTTGAGAAGATGCGAAAAGCGCTATATAAAATGCAAGGATTATTATTATAATTACAGTGTTGTATTTTCCTGATTCCTCTGCAGGTGACAACAACTCCAGTGGTGATATATTACCCACAAAATACACAGTCACACCACTTTACAGTATGTCCTTGAAGACAACTTGACACCATGATAAGGCGCTATATCAAACGCAATGATAATATTATTATAATATAAATACCATCAATGGAGGTAGCATTGGCTGCTCGGAGATACAATGGGTTCGGACCACTTATGTGCCAATTTTCTTTTTTTAACTTGTTGCTCTGAACGATCTTCCCCATTCATCAGGGGAAACAGTAACAGACAAAAAATAGTTCTGAACTGCAACTCTGCGGCCATTTTTTTGATCAGCCAACACATCCATCGCCGTGCTTCAGAGTGTCTAAATCAGACTGAAAGTCCCACATATGCATGCCCCCTTCACATGGAAATTTCCTCATATCTGGAATGGAATGTGCACTCTTTTCCTGGAGGGACACAACCTGTTTAACTAAATCCTGAGATTAATAGGCGCAGGGAGGCAAGAGACCAAGCTTGGGGACCCTAGAGTGAACTGCTGGAATTTAACCAATTAAAACCACATAGCTTGCCATTGAGGGCACTCTCCATTTCTTACTGCTTGTCTAGCTAGGACACCCTACTCATTACAGGTTTGGCTTGGAGATTTTTTTTTGCACGGTTAGCAAGAGCCAAATAGGAATAGTCCCTGCTCCCAGTGATCCCGAACAACTTTGTGTGCACCAAGACTTTCATCGACACAATACAATACAAAGTTCATTTTCATACATTACAGGAACTGCTTCTTCAAGTTGTTCTATGGTCCTAAGTTTAAAGGACATTCATTTAAGTCCAGTCGTTTAAGCTCAGAGTTTGATGTTTTCTTAATTCCTATCTTGAATCCTTATCTTCACCTTCGTACTACCTAATATAGTATCTAAAACCTCTGTAAGGGAAAGATAAATTGAGTCTTCCTGGGATCGAACTATATGCAGGTCTGATGAAATTCAACCCAAATTTGGAGATCTAGACATGTCTGATCCTGAAGGCCAATGTCCTACAACATCCATCCTTTAATCAGTCAGATAATTGGTCAGTCAGCTATCCAGATAGGTCGGTAAGTAATAATAATAATAATCATAATCCTTGCATTTGATATAACTCCTTATCACATCATTGAAATGCCTCAAAGCGCTTCACAGAATATATTGTAAAATGCATTGTGTATTTTGTGGGTGAAACGCGGCACAGCAGTGTCCCACAAGCAGTGTGGATTGAGTGACCAGATTTTTAAAAAAATAGATAGGTGCTGTGCTGTGCTCTTACCATTTATATTAAACTATCCTTTACTTTGTACCTGGTCAGAAGGATAGTATTTATCTTTTCCGGTTCCTCTGTTCGTGTCCCTTTGAATGTGCTCCGTTTCCTCTGCTATCTTCTGTCATGCAATACTGTGACTATGTTGCCAGAAAAACCATTGGTGCAGATGTTCTGTGTTTTTATTATTGAGAGTGTGAATAGCTTATAAGAAGCTTCTATCTCCTTAAAAATATAGTTGCTGCAATTTGCTGAATTTCAGGTTCCCTATGAAGATAGCCAGCAATTGAATTTTCTCTGGCAAACCTCCAAACTAACATGAGAGCTGATATTCCACACTGCGCAAGCAGGCGTAATTTGTACAAAATCACTTTTTTTGAAAAGCATACATCTGCAAAAAATCTCCAAATTAAAACATTGTGGAAAACCACATCACAAAACTTCCCGGACAAAGGTCTTAATCAGGAGTCTCTTTGTTTATAATTTTTCATTAGAGAAAGATTTAAATGCACCTTGCTTTGAAACTAATACGCTTGTCACATAACTACACTATTTTACATCTGTGAGCAGCTTAATAATCGACATGTTGTAATGGACTTGATGCATCACAAAGTTTTTATTTGAATCATTGTTTAAAATAGCTCGATATTTACACCCGACAGGTTGGCAGGTTTTTATCGTGAGTACAGCACATCACAACATCACTGCATGTCTTTTGGGGCTGAAATTCTCATGACCTAAAGTGCAAATGTTCTGTGTTTTTTTATTGAGAGCTTTACAGAGAGGCTTTATTGTAAATTTGGGGTGTCTATTCAAGAGGAACTTAGATTCAGACTATTCCAATCATACCTGTACCAGGTAACTCAATGCTGCTGTATCATTTTACTCATTTACACCAACAGCAAGTATTGAGGTCTTTTTAGTCTCACAAATACTAACTGATTGACAAAGAAGACTGATATAAATAATTGTATAAAAAATACCTTATCACTTGTCCAACATGATTAATGCACACCACACGGTTCTTTATTTATTATATTAAGCATGTCAAGGGGTTGTTTTGTCAAAGGACAATCTTAGAGTGATAAACTATCCCACATTTGAACAGCCTACATTAAAGTACAATTTGCATATTACCCGGTCATACATTAAAGTTTGGATGGCTGTGTATTGATAAGGAAAGAAATATAAAAATAATGTGCCTTGATGCAACCCTAATTATTCCTTTTGTTAGAATCAAAGAGTTGGAAAGCACAAAAAAGTTAGCTTCGATTGCCAAAACGACACAATTTTCTGTACTTTATTGGAATGTTTGAAAGACGGAAGGAAGGGGCCTCAGAAGAGTCGCGATTACCAGGGAAACATAGTTAAAGAGAACACTGGGGAATAAATGGGGATGTGAGCTAATTGTAATGACTGCAGCAGCAAAGTGTTCTGATTGAACAAGTGGAGAGAACTCTGACCTTCTGAGTTGGATTAAAAGGGAATAGGAACTTGGGGGGATGCAGGCATTGAAGATTTATGTTTCTCAAGTTGCAGTAATATAAACATGTTGCTGTTAGTTATTATAGTTCAAAATCCACAAATAATGCCTTGGCCATAAATGTGCAGGCAATTACTCTTGGTCTTTGCTTTTTGTGTAACTACTGTCATCAGATCAGCTGTTGAAGATATTTGAAAAATCTATTGAAAAAAATATGCCTTACATTCTTGGTGTACCGTTGTGAGGGTGTCTCAAAACGCTTTACAGGATATACTATAAAGTTCAGTGATTGTATATTTTGCAGGCGATTGCAGCAGTCAATTTGTGCACAGCAATCTCCGAAACACAACCATAAAGCCAATGACAATATTTAGGGTGGTGGGGGTTGGGGGGGGGTGTAGGATTGGCCAAGACTCTTCCACCATTTATGACATTAAATTTTTTCATGCTACTGTATATTCAAATGGTTTGAGGACGGGAATGTTTGCAGAACCAACAGAGGCGTACTAACTGGATCAAAATTAGTTAAGAGATTAGATTGTGTAGGAAGGGTTAAAAATGAAGGGCAAATCGATAAGGTTTCTGTGTAGCTTTTAGATATGCAGGTTTGTGTGGGATAGAAATCAAACCTTTTTTAAATAGTTGTTCTCCATTTTGTAAGTACGTTGAATTTTTTTGATGTTCAGGGTGGAGGATGATGGGGGGGTGGTGGGGAAGAAGGGAGGAATTTGCAACTTTTCAAATTGAATATTTTATGAACTGCCTCACATTTATCAATGTATACCCCTCATGGTTTAGGGTTAGCATTATATTATAAACGCACAAAGAGAGATTAACTGCACTGAACAAGCAGAATAATACCCTTTGATGAATTGATCAATCTGCTGCTGGTCAGGAATCAGTAAAACTACAGAACACCTATTGTTTGAATTGAGGCTTTGTTCACAATAAATGATAGTTTGAGATATATTTGTAACTGGTTTCCTGGATGGTTTGTTTATAATTCATGAACTACTATTGCTTGTTTGATTTATTGTTCACATTTCGTAGCAGGCTGACACATATATTTCCAGTGTATGTCTATAAATTATGTGTGGTGAAGTGTCGATAGTTGCTGGAAAAGTCTGAGCCTATCTCTTGTGCTTAGCTGTTAATACAGGGAAGGCTTTGGTTGGAGCCAAGGAAATATCCACCTCTTTAAGAATTTCCAGACATTTGGGATTTGGTATTTATGAGTTTATAAACCAGTGCCTTTCATGCTGCAGTTAGTTCTTATTATAGGCTGTTGTATGAAAGTTTGGAAACTGTAGTTTGGATTATCCATAGAACTTGTGAATTGCATAGACTATCTGAGGGAAGAGAGAGGAAAGAAGATTCATTGAGTGCTAACTTTTAACAAGGCAGAGATTAAGCTGTGTTCACCAATTCTGACATTACTAAGACAAAGAGAAGCACTTTAAACACAAAGGTAAATTATGTAAATTAACCTATAAGAACTTTTTATTGTTTTATATTCTATCCAAATTGTGATTTAGAACAGTGACACTGATCCCCAATGTTAGAGGGATGAACTATGAAGAATGATTGGATAAGATAAGGTTATCATAAGAGATCTTGTAGAGATATTTAAGATGTTGATTGTGGTAGAATAAGAGAACCCAGAATAATACTTTCAGATACTTGAAGGCAGTGGCAAGAGGGCACAGATTCAGGGTTGTGAAACAATTTTAAGGTATGCACAAGGAAGTATTTATTTACACAGAGAGTAATTAACAACTGAAATGGATTATTTGGACTAGTTGAGACCAGGACACTGGACTCATTTCAGAACCAGCTTGAAGCTGTAATGGGAAGATGATAAGGTGGATGTTCTGTGAAGATGAGACCAAATGAACCAAAAGGCCTTCTTAATCCAAACCTCTCTTGTAACCTTTTGGGTTCTGTACAATATCTGCCTGGTACAGTTTATTCAACTTCAGTCAGGCTAACTGCAAATAATGTTATGGGTTACTTTGATCCGTAAACAGTTTCTATTTCCCACGTAAAACAAACTTGGTAACATTAGAAGAGATAACAGAAATTCCTATGATCAAATCACAGCCATAACATTAGGATGATTGTTAGCCTCAGATGCACATCATTGGAAGAGTGGACTATTGAAAAAGTGCAACATTTGGATCAAAGCAAACAAGTTCTGCTTACTGGATCAGCCTGAGATCTTCATTGCATAAGGTAGAAATTTCCCACGCAACCTGCTCGGAACAATGATCAAAATTTTTATCTATTTGACTGTTTTTATAAAATGATGTGTGGTCATTTCGTGGATCGCTTTCTGGGTGTAATAATCACTTTAAAAACTAATAATAATAATTTCGTCACTTAATCCACAACTGTTTGTGGGACACTACTGTGCACAATTGGCTGCCGTGTTTCGCCCACAAAATATTCAGTCAATCCACTTTACGGTATATTCTGTGAAGTGCTTTGAAATGTCTCAAAGACATAATAAGACGCTATATCAAATGCAAGGATTATTATTATTTCAGGTGGATATTTTAGAGTGAGCTGAGCTCCAGGAATAGGCTGTATTGACATTTTCCCATGAGAGTCACTTTGAAAACATTGGTGCTTCATACTTTTAATGTGTGTGTATAGATATATAATAATAATCCTTGCATTTGATATAGCACCTTATCACATTGCTGAGACGTCTCAAAGCCTTTCTGAGAATATACTGTAAAGTGAATTGACTGTATACTTCATGGGCAAAACACAGTAAACAATTGCACACAGCAAATACTTTAGTTCAATAGTGTACAATAGGTTCTGCTCAATTGAGAGACAGTTATAGTATCATGCACCAATAATGTGAGTGTAATAGTACTTCAAGACATTATCCTATTGGACAGGGTGCTATATAAATGCAAGTTGTTGTTGTCAACCAGTAATCATGAGCAGAGTTTTTTGCTCTATGAAATGACAACACATTGCTTTTTTGTATCCCTTCTTTGTATCTCTACAACATGCCTTCTCCTCCCCAAAGGTTTAGTGTATTCCAGGTGTCCACACATCTGCTGACAATTGCTTGTCACACGCTTCATCACATTTTAAACAAACTTCATAAGTAACTTCCTCTCATTAGAAATTGGCTTCCTTTCACACCTGGCAAAGCAGGCAACTATGTGTACGTACATGTGTGCGAGTGTCTCTGTAAAGACTGACCTACTTCAGCAATTTGGAAATGTTTATTAGATTTGAAACCACTTTAATCAGTGTGTTCCTCTCACTCATCCCTTGGGGGTATTTGAGGATTTTCAAAAGATATGCAACAAATAAATCACAACTCATTCTGCGTGCCCTCATCAGAGTGTACACTTTATAAGAATTCAACAAACTGAGCCTTTCCCTTCATCTCGCACCTTCTCTCTTTGGTATCAAAACTCTCTTGAAACCTTGTCTAGTCTTAACACTTTCAATCTCCTCTCTCCTTTCTTCCCTGCTCAGTAATCTTCAGCAGTGCTGGGAAGCACTTGCAAGATGTTCATCCTGTATGAAGGAGGCTGTAAGGGCAAGTTTGTTCAGTCTCTCATAAACCCTATTTCGGTGACATTCAACCTAAACTATTTTTTTACCTGGTTGAAGTGATTTATAAGGATGATAATCCTTACATTTGATATCACATCTTTTACTTTGGAAGGCCTTTTCAGAGTACTACACAGTACATATAGCAAAATGTAATGAATGTGCATCTCATAGGCAACGTTACAGCCAATTTGTGCACAGCAATGTCCCACAAACAGTGAAGTGAATGACAAATTTTACTGGGTGGGAGGGATTGTTGTCCGGAGATCGGGAGAAACTGAGTAGTGCTTTAGGCTCTTTAAAGTCCACCTGAACAGGCAGACGGGATCTCAGTTTATTGTCTCTTCCGAAGGATGATTTCACAAAAGTGGAGGGAAGGGAACATTTTACTGAAGACTTGGGTTACTAGTTTGTCAGAAGAAAGCCCCCTCTGTAGTTCCTCTTTCTCTTCTAGTCTAAAATCAGGTTCCCGTTGCAAAAATGATCTAATACCTTTACATCCTAAGTATCTATCAATCTCTCTTAAGTACCTCAATTGATTTTGCATGTCTTCAGGGGCAAGACATTCATGTTCCTACAACATTCTGGATGAAGAAATCTTTCCTAGTAAAATATTGACTGTGAATCTGGTTCAGCTTCTACTAAATCAATTCAGACACTTTCTATTACTAACAAAAACTTACAGGCAGTCAGCTAGATGGCACAATGAGTTGTCATGCTGCCCTTTGAACTCTAGGGTCTAGGGGTTAATTTATAATAATAATTATCTTTACATTTGATACAGCACCGATAAAGTCAAAACATCTTAAAGTGCTTCACAGGGAAATGCTGTCACATGTAGTGACTGTGTATTTGTAGTGAAGTTACATCATAGTGCTGTATGAGAGTCTGCTCTGTCCTCTGCTGATGTTAAAATTCACAAGTGAAATGGATTGGGAAGTCTCAACTCCATGTATGCATGTTAGCAATTTGATACTACTGCAGAGAAAGGAGCTTCTCCTGGTATCCTGGCCAAACAATCCCCCAAATAAAAAATAATTGGTTATTCACTTCATGACTGCTTTTGGGGCACATTCGCCTATAAACGGCACAATCACGAGACTTAACAATATATTCAGTGAAGCACTTTGAGACACCCTCTCTGACGTTAAAGTGGCTGTACCAAATGTAAGGATTATTATTATTATAACACAATTTGATACTAGCAGGCAACAAATTGACAATCTCCATGGAAATATCACCCATTGGAACTCCATCCCTTCACAGTCCCTTCATTTTACTCCCTCCTTCAAGGCACGTCTCAAGACCTTCCTCTTCGACCGCGCTTTTGGTCCACCCTCCTACCGGTACCCTCCCTGCCCTCCACCCCTCCCGATCCCAACGCCCTGCTTAGGTCCAAATCTTTGATTGTCTAGCTCCTTGGGACATCCTCCAGAAATGAAAGGCCATATAAAATGTAATTTGTTGTTGTTGTTGTATGCAAGTGATTGAGATTGTGTTAAAGCACACTTTATTAGGTCCAAGATCTCACCTAATCTTAGCCTGTGACCATTTTTTTTAAAATGTAAGGTCATGCAGAATTGTGGAGAAATTCTTGAATTCGCTCTTCAATTTAAAACTGGTTTCCCTCAGTACTTCAAAAGAGGGAATCTTTGAAGTCCTTCACACCATGAAGAGTAATTCTCCAAAAGGAAAATACTTGAAGAATTAATACTATCATAATAATCCTAACATTTGATATAGCACCTTACCACGTCATTGAGATGTCTCAAAGGACCTCACAATATTTTACTGTGAAGAGTAGTAACTGCGTACTTTGTAGTCAAACATAGCAGCAAGTTATTGCACAGCAATGTCCTATGAACAGCCATGAAGTAAATGATCATAACAGTGAGCAGTTACATTAAGCTGCAACAGAATCTCATGCCATTCCCACTTAACTTTCTTTTGATTTACAATCTTGGTGAAGGGCCTATGCCCTCACGTGCTGTACATCTGCAGCATCACAAAAGCAGCAGAGATGCAGAACACAGTGAATTTAAACACGGCTGAATTGATAGTAGAGTTATAGTTCATTTGAAAAACAACAAAAATATTCAAAATCACTTTTTTCATTGTCTATGTTGGTAATAGAATCACAGTACTACATTGCTTTATTTTTGAGAAGGATAACAAATATAAAGCAATGTTTGTTTCTATATAATAATGATAAACTTTATATTTGATAAAGAGTCTTTTACATCAGAAGGATGTCTCTATGCACAGGATATACTGTACTGTGGAATGACTATATAATTTGTGAGCGATCGAGGCAGTCAATTTGCACAGAGCAGTGTCTCACAAACAGCCGTGGATTGAAGTGACCAATTGTATTATTATTTTTTTTCTTGACGGATTATTATCAGGCATGTGGAGTAAGGAAACTTGCCCAAGGTTTTGCCCTTCGGGGAATTTAACCCAGATTTTTCGCTTGGGAGGCGAGTGCTCTAACCACTGAGCTACAGGACAGCCATCAAATGGATGACCAATTTTATTTGGGGCATTGTTTTGCCAGGATCTCAGGATCTTTTCTCTTTTTCATTAGTGCCATGGGATGTTTAATGTCCATCTAGACAGGCAGACAGCACCTCGGTTTAGTATCTCACCCAAAGGATGGCAACTGATGTACCATAAGTGAATGAGAATCTGTTGTGGATTCTTAATTGCGACAATTTGCTATGAAGTTGCCAGTGACGATTTGGAAAAAAATTGATCAGCTTGTATTGTTCCAAATCTCATATTCCATAAATAGAGTGATTTTCTTTCAGGAACAAATTGATCAGCTTGTATTGCTTTATGTCTCATATTCCATGAACAGAGTGATTCTCTTTATGACCATCGCAGGGTATTTCCTCTAATTGACGGAGTTGCTGACCTCGATGATGTTTGCATAGAAAGGGATTTTCCACTGGTAAGGTCAGTAACTTTACCCACAGAGGAGTTTCACCTTCTGAGGTCTTCAATTGAGTGTGGATTTGACATCCTGGCCTCAACTCAAAAGATAATTCAGGACAATAATTCCAGATGCACCAAGTAGCCGAGCAATATGGCACATGTTTGGAGTTGTGAAGGGTAATTATAGGATAGATACCAGGAAGTATTTACTTACACAAAAAGTAATTAATAACTAAAGGATTATCAGCAAGAACAGCTGGGGCCAGGATCCTAGACTCATTTAAGAAATAGTTTGATGCTATATCGGATGGAACGTTCAGTAGCTATTTTTGAAGGATGAGATCCTCCAAATGGGCTGAATGGCCTTCTTCATCTGAAACTCAGCTTGCAATACCTTCCATTAATAGATGAGCTACTGAACTGGCTATATAATTTCCTCAGTAGATGCAAACAATGGAGAACAACTGTCTTCTCAGTACAGTGTTGCAAAGAAGTCCCTCAAATAACATGCTTAAAATAACATGCTTAGTCTATTTCCCATCTTCATCAATAGTAGTGGATGTCATCAAAGGGACATTGTTCTCTTGGCTGATGATGATATCATCCTTTACAGAGAGACACTGAAAGACAAGTAGGCACTGAATCCTGAATGACTGTAGGCAGGCAGAGACAGAGTTGGTCTATGGTGGACAAATTGTGTGCTATCTTCCTTGCTAAGAAGAAAATCAATAACACTGTTGGATTATAGTGCTACCACCCACTTCTAAATTAAAAGAGTTTCAAATTCTGTTTGGTTACAAATCTTTAGCTCCTTGATTTGAAAATCACTAATCTGCAGCTGAGAAGTTAGTTTGTGGTGGGCATTGTCTTTAAAATCACCAATCTCAGTGAGCTGTAAGCCCTGTAACAGCCCAGTTTTAAAATATTACCAGCCCATTTGGTTTGCAGGGTGGAGTGAAATACTGTGTTAGAAATAATAATAATAATAATCCTTGCATTTGGTATAGCACCTTTCACATCCCAAAGTGCTTCACAGAAATTACCATGAAATGGAGTGACTGTGTATTTGTAGGCGAACACGGCAGCCAAATTACGCACAGCAATATAAGCAATATATCTATTTGTAAATATCATCATGCAAATGATAACTCTGTAAACCATCTTAAGACCTGCATTTCAACTGTAGGTAAAACAGCAGGAATTCTGTTCTCTCATGATCTATTTCTGGAGCAGAGTTCCTGCGGGTCGACAGGAATTCTAAATAAGATTTTATTAGATTTCGTAGATCTCCTCCCGACTCGTAAGGCGCTTTATAAATATAAATTGTAAAATTATATTGTACTTATGCAGAAATAATAATACCACATTTTATCAAATCCCAATTACAGTGGCTGTGGATGGTCAGAGGCCTCTCTTCATAACATCAGATTTGGGGCTGACCTGTCACTAGTAAGTTACATATTAAACAAGGGAGTTGGAGCTCAAAGGTTTAACCAAAGAGAAATCTGGGTCTGAGCTTCTGCTGAAGCAGAAGCCAGAGACTGAGAGTGGGAAATGGGAGGTGAGGATAGGAGGGTAGGGGGGGGCATAGTTTTCACAGGAGCTAGAGTTCTCACTTCTACATAATGTGCACTTGGGCTTTCAGGCAACCGGGTTTGCCAGAAATAAAAGTGCGTGGTGTGCACAAAGGAGCCCAGCTTCTGTTTTGAAACCTAAACTGCTCACCTAAGACCTCTTTGGGTATGACTTTGCTTCTGAACTCATCACAACTGTTCACGTAAGAAAAATTGCAAACACATTCTCAGTTAATTCGCCCACAAAATATACAGTCAATTCGCTTTACAGTGTAATCTGTGAAGCGCTTTGAGACATCTCAAAGACGTGATAAGGCGCAATGCAAGAATTATTATTATTATTATTTTCTATATTAGTTTGTACATTAAAGACATGTAATCTTTATCGTGCAAATGCAAAAGTTTCTTCTGGCTATAAAAGCCAGGACAAGGGTGACACAAACTGTGATGTTTAATTTTTCTCCCAGTAATGCCAAGTATGCAGGAAAATAAAATAATACCAAGTTACAATGTATATTTCTTAATGTAAGAAATTCAAGGAATTTTAATAAAGGTGGTTTAATCTGAAGGTTCTTTGAGACTTCTTTGCAGCCATTACTCAGCCCTGTTATTATGCAGCTGAGTGAAGCTTTGCAGGTGACATTGCCTGTAACTCAACACAGAACAGGACTAACTCCAAGAGTTGGAACTCTCTATATAATCTGTCCTCGATATTGAGGAAAGCATTTCCAAAGAAAAAAGTGTGCTGTGTGCACAGAACAGAATGGAATGGCATCCGTGTTGGACGGAGTTAATTGGAGTGTGGTCTATTGCATCAATTCCTAATTTATTCTCCTTTGTTTCATAAATCTTGTAGAGTTTCTGCGGAATATGGTTTATAACATAGAAAAGTAAGGAATACATAAACCACACTCTATGGTTATATTGCACTTTTCATGTACACAGATATGCATTTTTACACTATATTCAACTACTTTTGTGTGTACATGATTTCATCTTACATTTGGCACAGTTAAACGCACAATAGGCAAAAGTAACAATGAGAAAAAATCTCCCTTAGTGTAAAATAAAATGAACTGAGACTGTAGACAAAAACAGAGAGTGAGCAGGAAGAAATGAACTCAGCTTATTGTACTTTATTTTACTTCTATTTGGGTAAAGCATTATCTCAAAGCTGACAAAGGGGATATTAAGTAATTGATAACTGTTCAACTCATCCCTAGTTTATATTATTTTTGAACAATTTTATTTATTAGTTTACTTCTTTATATATTTCCTGTCTAGACATTGAGAAACTGTGTTGCTAGGGAACCGGGGTGTTAGAAGTGTAGAAAGCATTCCTTTCACCTCTGGGAGGAGACTGGGTATGAAACTGAGACAGATTGGGATGAGAGTCTCCTTTCTGAAGACTACCCGGGGTTCTAAATGAATTATATTTGGGGCCATCTCAACCAACGCGAAACTGATCAGATTACAAACAGAACATTGTACTAAAGGATCTGTGAGTGAGTGTGGGGAGAGAAGAGGCGTGAGTTTTTTTTTAAAAAATACGTTTAAAAAGGCAGGGACTGTAGATTCTTTAAAATCCTTTGTGGCCTTTTCACCTGCATATAAAGATTGTCCAAAGTGATTCTGCAACACCCTGGTAGGTGATTGAAAGAGCTAAAAATACGTGGACAACCCAAATAATATTGTGAACTTGTTTTTTAACAATATAACATTTGAAGTGACCAGCCAAATCAGCAGGAAAATGATTTTCCATTAAATATGGCTAGAATAGTAATGCAAGAAAGACATAGAGGGTTGTTCAACATTTGAAAGATATTAACATTTTGGGCTTGTCTGTCTTTTGGAGTTGGAATGCTCAGACTGAAGAATCCCCTTTATAGGTCAGTATTAATAATGATCATGCCTTTTTTTTTCTCCCAAAATATGAAACCTTGAAACATAATTAGTTTCTTTCAAAATGTTATTTAAATGTAATGTGATTTCTAATAACCCATTAAGCAGAAGTGGCAGCTGATTTCTGTGGGGCTGCCCCACTTCTATGGTATTATTGTCACTTTTCCAGCTAAATCTACTCTGTGGGAAGCTGGACTCTGGACAGACAGGAATGTACATCTGATATCTGATACTTATAGTCCCCAGTCTGCTTGCTGTAACCACGAATGATACTCCTGTCTGTGTAAAAAAAAAGCACACAAGTGTTTTATTAACCACAGTTTTAAAAATAAGACTTAATATTAATTTCACCAGTTATAATCACAACCCAGAGAATAACTTTGAAACATAATTAGATATTTAACATAGTTATAAATAAGTAATAAATAAGGTAATGGAAGCTGTACACTTTGCAGTGGATCTGTGAATGGGGTGGAGGGGATTGGGACTATGGAAATATTGCAATGCAGTAAAACAACAGGTAGCACTGAATAAGTCTTGAATTTTCATTTAAAAAAGCAGCCTTTATTCAGGGATTGCATTGTTCCATGACATCGAATCCATACAGGAAATCCTTGTCAAATGCCACCTACTGAACCCACAGCTTGAGATGATGGAGTCATAGAGTCACACAAAATGTCAGGCGTGTGCACTTAGCAATGAAGAGTTTATGTCTTGAGCAGGATTTGGGGAGAGAATGGACAAGGCCTGAAACACTCTTCACTGGCTTTAGTTTTAATTACTATTACAGAGTTAAGTTGAAGTGGAAGCTGAACATCTCTGCTTAAGGCCCTGATCGGATCTGTCAGGTTTGTAGGCTTTTCTGCCTTATGTTGGATATTTCAAACTGAGCAGAGAAGGAGGTCTGGTTCACATATATTTACCTAAGAGAAGGAAGGATTTTGCTCACTTAAAACCAATGCCTTCCACAAGTTTAGAACCATGTTCTCTAATATCCTGGGATAACATGAATGTGGAAATGAAAAATGGATCACAAACTTATTTGAAACAAATTTGTGGAGTCCTTTAGTGTAGTGGTTAGCATGCTTACCTCCCAAGCGAGAGGAACCAGTTTCGATTCCCAGGCAGGGTGAAACCTTCAGCAAGTTTCCTTACTGCACATGAATCTGTTACCTGGTGGTAAGTTGGAACCCGGTTGTTAGCCGATTGGTGGATCGTTTTCCAGGGGTAATAAACCCTAAAAAAAANTTGGTACTCAATCCACGACTGTTTGTGGGACTCTGCTGCGCACAATTGGCTGCTGTGTTTTGCCCACAAAATACACAGTAAATGCACTTTACAATATATTCTGTGAAGCATTTTGAAACGTCTCAATGATGTGATGAGGTGTTATATCAAATGCAAGGATTGTTATTTATTATTAAGTTCCAATTGCCAAACAGTTATTTTTAAAAAATATTTTATTGGAAAAAAAGCAGTGGGAACGAATTTCTTCGAGTGATATTATTTTGTTCTAATTCTAGGAGTCTCTGAAGGGCCGATGTTTTACTAAAGCCATGAAAACAATTCCGCTACAATGCGCTCATGTTAAGTGCAGTATTGAGTTCCTACAATTCGATATGCTTTAGCAGGTGCACACTTTAGAGAAGATTAAAAAGCATACTGTAAATTCAGTTATTTGGAAATGGCTACTTGAAATTTGAATTAATAAGACAGTTCGGAATTATTCCATAGTATATTGGATATCTTTTGTTATTCATCTCATCTCTGAGAGAATTAAAGAATTAACAGATTGGCAATAGAATAATATATCACTCAGGATGTGGATCATAAAATCATATCCCATAACAAAAAAAACTATTATTGTATACTTGACAGGAATAGGCTTTCATATAAAATGAATGAAGGCATTTTGACTTAAACACACAATGTATTTTATAGACACGTAGTTGAATGGAGCTATAATTGCAGTTGTGCTTTTCACCAAAGTGGAAAGAAATTAATAATAATGAGAATGTATGTGTGTGGGGATGATTGTATGGTGATTAAGGGCTGTGCGTATGAATAACTGAGAATGTTTTTTATTGAAAACGAATATGTGTCCATCTGCTTGAGAATATTATTGGAGGATGAAATTGTAGACTCCATGGGATACAAAGAGTTCTGTACAGCCAGGGGCAAGGGGAGGAATGTTTGTGGTGGGAAGAGTTTGGTATGAGGATGGATATTGCTGTGTATATATTGACTGCCACGTTCGCCAAGTTCATTTCCTCATGAGATGGAGTCATTAGGGTTAAGTCCTTTATTTTAAAAACAATCCTTGCATTTGAGATGGCATCAAATGTCAGATAATATTTTTGTGTGTTATCTTTTCTGTAAAATGTAGGGACTGTCCAGTTGTAGGCAAACTCAACAACCATATCTGCCCACAGTAATGTCCCACAAACAGCAGAAAACAGTTGATCAATTTTATCTGGTGGATTATTGGTGAGGACACCTGTGGAAACTACCTTCTGGTTTCAAATAGTGTAGTGAGATTTTTAACATCCATCTGAGCATGTAGGCAATACCTTGGTTTGACAGAATCTCCAACAATGTGGTGCTCCCACAATACTTGGCTGTGAGTTCAAAGTACCAATGTTGGGGTTTGAACCCACAGTCTTCCGACTCAAAGATGACATTGTTACCAACTGAGCCAGGCTGACACTTTCTTACTTAGAAACAGAATGGGTTTAGTAATATTGTAGTTTTCATCTCATGATGACAGAGCTTGATAGATTTTTATAATGTACTTTTGCTTTGTGGAGCTTCTAACTCACACTGCTGGCCCCAAATCCTAAACGCCAATATTACTGGCTTTACCTCAAACCACTAGGTTCCAGTAATTAAAAATCATTTTAAAATTCCGCTGCCAGAGAATCCCATAACAATACTGTACAGGAAATTATTTCTAGTTTTATTGTGTCATTTGGAGCAATTCCAAACATCAATCTTTGAAATGTAGGGTTTTCTGAGAAAGCCATGAGATCAAACAATGGAGAACTTACAGATAGGGGCTTAAGAACTGCTTTACTTAACAACTGGTGGATGCATAGATTCACTCCGGGCCTATACGGTTGAGGCAACATAGCTAGGGACAATGCGTTTGTAACATAAGAATCTGATAGTGTAGATTGTGATAATTATTATACACAAAGTTTCATGTTATATATAAGTGCATTGGGATAATTGATGAATGGAGTTCTTTTATAATGATTATTGCAGCTAGATATCTGACATGTGCAGAAACCATCACCATGCTTAAGAATATCCAAACCACTATTGGAGCTCCACATACGTATGCAAACTATGTGTAGAAAGTTCCCATCTCTAGAATGGAACGCAGACTCTCTACCTGAGCGAAGCACCCTCCCTTTGTCACTTTCCACCTTGATTTCGCAAATGCACTCCTCACTAGTTTCTCCAGTTCCACCATCCACAAGGTCCATCGTATCCAAAACTCCGCCACATGCATCCACACCAGCACCAAACTCCACTCTACCATCATCCCAGTCCTTGTCAGGCTCCACTGGCTCCTCATCTCCAAAAGGATCAACTTCAAGATAAAAATAATAGTAACCCTTGTGTTTGGTATAGCACCTTTCACATTAGGAGGACATCCCAAAGCGCTTCAAAGGATATATTGTAAAGTGGAGTGACTGTTTTGTGGGTAAATGCAGCAGCCTGTTTGTGTACAGCAATGTCCAACAAACAGTCATGGAGTGAATAACCAATTTTATTTGGGGGATTGTTGGCTAGGACATTGGGAGAAACTCCTTATTTTCGAATAATGTTATGGGATCTTTAACGTCCACTTGAACAGCAGACAGGACCTCAGTTTAACGTCTCTTCCGAGGGAAGGCACCTCCTACATTGCAGCACACCCCCAGCATTGCATTGAAATGTCAGCTTCGACTGCATCAGTTTCAAGTCCCAAAGTCCTTGACTCCTGTGCGCCACCATCGGTGGCCATGCCTTCAACCATTACAGCCCTAATCTCTAGAACTGTCTGTCTCAATTCCTCTGCCTTGTGAAGTGACACTATATAAATGCAATTTGGTTTTGTTGCTTACATAAATCTAGAGAGTATTGTGTGCAGGTTGGCAAGAGCCAAGACTTGGAGACCCAGAGTCTTCACTGGGGTACTACTCAAGTTTAACCAGCTAACACTGCATAGCTTGCTGTTGAGAGCTTGCCTGGCAAGCTTCTCACTGCTTGTCTAGCAATGGACAGTCGATTCGATTCTGTCTTTCCTTTGTCAAGCACATCAGCCTGGAGCCAGCTCAGCTCTGAGGAACTTGACCCCACATAACCTTAAGGCGACAGTCACTAGTTGGACACTGACATCTAACAAGCGCAGGACTTGCAGAGCATCGACTCTACGTTAAGGGCTACACAGCTAAACTTGTTCTCAATGGAAAAATAAATATTAATTTAAAATGAGGAATAGATGATATAGGCACACAGAGAAGAGAGGATAAAATTAAAATAAGACTGTCCTAATGAAGCACAGTTATCTTTTATGGCTATGCTGTGTGTTTTATGTAAAATTGAAAAGCTCAACCTGGACAAGAAATTAGTGACTTTTTCAAAGCATGCTAGATATGTAAGTGAGACTGCCAACAAAAACAGTTGATGTGTTTATTAACTGATTTTTAAAAAAATTGAACCAATATCGGCATAAGAAAGAAATATGAAAGATTCCTATTTTTAGTAATCAGTGAAAGATTGACTCCAATGATTTCTCTGATGTTGAAGGGAAAATGAAGAGTACTGACCTTGATGTGAAGTTTATATAATCAGGATCTGGGAAAGGATCAATATTCTCCAGGTTTTCTTGTGATTGTTTTTGGGGTTCAGGGATCTCTCTCCTGAATATGGTGAATTCTGTGATGGTATAGATTTTGCATAGTCTTTGAGTCCCACTGAAAGTCCTCTCTTATCATTAGTTCTGTTCTACCTGAAAGTCCTGCTGTGGGTGAGGGGAGGTAAGCAGGTTCTCTTTGGAGATAAACTGGCTCCAACATAACAAGTTTGGCAACAGAATGTGCCGGTCTCGGTAGTCCAATTCCTAAGCCGGATGGCTCCGTAATAGTCCAGGGCACTGCTGATGACAGCACAGCCAGGCTGGCTCATCAGCAGGACATGGAAGGGCAGACCAGTCACTGCAGGCAGCTCAGGACTGATTTAACTGACCCTCCAGTGCAGTGCTGAGGGAGCTGCTTTATTAGAAGTGCTGCCCTTCAGGTGAGATGTAAAACTGATATCCGTGTGCCTATTCAGATGGATGCTAAAGATCCTATTCCCTCATTAAGGGAGCTTCTCCTGATGTCCTGGCCAATACTAACTTGATCATTTACTTCAAGATGGTGGGACAGTGCTATGCTAAATTGGCTACAGCATTCGTTTACAGATACACAGTAAATACACTTGATAGCAATTACTTGGATGTTGTGAGATGTAAGGATGCTATAATCGTTATATTAAATGCAAGTATTATTATTATTTATTTTGTTTTTTTAGAACATTTATATTGCCTTCACATGAAAGCTTGCAAGCTCATTTTATTCACAATTTTTCTTCATCGTGTGCACAACATTATGGCTGAAAAAGTGCCCAAAGCAAATTTAATTTAAGATGTCACCATTCCCAATTTTGAGGAAACTGGAGGAAACAAAAGCAACCCATAGGAGAAATATACTTTCAAACTCATCCAACCTGCCTTGGGCAGAAATGCCGTGTTCTCTGTTCACCACGCTCTGAAATCAGAACTTCAGTGAGGTTTAAACACTGAGTACCACAACTGTACCTAGGGAGCAGTACCTTAACACAGAGCTCTGTGTGTGTTCATTGTTCTGAGAAACTTCAACCAAATCATAGCAGTGTGAAAGTCTGCCAGCAATAAATTCAAATTTAAAACTGCTTCATTCCACCAACATTTACAAATGTGTGTCTTATATAGTTCTGCCAATGTACATGAACCAAAATGCAATTCAATAAATCCCTATAAGAAGAGATTTGCATAACTTATTCAATTGTATGTGCTCATGTGCATCAAATTGAGTTGAGTCCCAGAACATTTATTGCATCAGAAGATAAATTCTGCAGGATATTTACGGTGTGCACTTTCCAGATAATGCTAGGCATGGAATGGATGCATTTCTAATGGCAAACTCAGTGATACATTGATACAGAGCAAAAGATAAGTTAAAATATTATTTAAATGTTGCTTAGATGAGAGACAGAATTCAGTCACAAGATTGTGAAGCTTGTCAATTGTCTTGTCAATCAAAGAAATGTAGATATTGTTTTAATTTAAAATGTTTTTTTAGAAATGTAAATATCTACTAACCTACCTAGGGTTGACATAGGGAAGATGTTTCCACTTGTGGCAGAGTCCAAAACCAGGGGCCATCAATATAAAATTCTCACAAACAGATCAAATAGAGAAGTTAGAAGAAATTTCTTCACACAGAGAGTAGTGGGAATGTGAAACATGCTACCGCAAGGAGTTGTCAACGTGAAAAGCGCTATACAAATGTAATCTTGTTGTTGTTGTTGAGGCAAATAGCATAGATGTATTTAAGGGAAAGCTAGATAGGTACATGAGGGAGAAAGGAATAGAAGGTTATGCTTGAAGGCTTATTTGAGGAAGGGCAGGAGGAGGCTTATGTGGAGCATAAACACCGGCATAGACCAGTTGGGCCAAATGGCCTGATTCGGTGCTGTATATTCTAGTGTATTCTAATGTATTCTAAACGAAAAGTCACATATAACAGTAAAACAGTGTATGTACAGAATATTGAATATTTCAAGAAAACAAGTCAATCTGCAAATCATTTAAACAACATATTATTGATGGGAAAGTGCTGAAGTAATTTCTTAAAATAAAATTCTAATGTTTAGTAACTGTATTTGTAAGCAAACACAACAGCCAATTTGTGAACAATAATGATACTGTGAATTAGATGGTTTGGTCTATAAGCAAACTGGAGGAATTGGGAATTTTTCCATCGGAACAAAGAAGGTTGAGGGGTAACTTGATTTGATTTGCGGTTTGATAGAGTCAATAGGGAAAAATGATTTCTACTGGTTGATGAATCAGTGTTTAGAGAGCATCAATTTAAGGAGCAAATTGGGAGGTTAGTAAATTTTTTTCACAACCAGTTAGAATATGGAATGACCTGCTGGTTGAGGCAGAATCCATATTAGCTTTCAAAATGAAACTAGGTAAATATGTATGGGGAAAGGGCAGGTAAATGGGATTGAAAGGTTTGCTTTTAAAAGAACCATGTTGAAAAGTATCTTGGTGATAATAGATCAGTCCAAAGCTTTGTAGGTGATAGATAATTTGAGAGTTAATCAGAAAAGTAATCGCAAAGAATTTTCTGAAATGATGCTTGTCAGCTGAACTATAATAGTAACAAAGTTGAATACAATTTACCAGAAGGTATTTGTTAAGACACATGTATAAAACAGTGATAATACATAAAGCCTTACATTTTAAGGTAAAATGGTTTTACAGGTTGAAACCAGGAAGAATTTCAAACCTCAGTTTTGCTGATAGCATGTAAATTCACTAACCTTGGCAGGCTAGCAAGTTTTACGTAGCACAATATGGCACTGAAATAGCTTAATTTGGCCCAATTTAGACTTGACAATAAAGTGAAGTTTGATTCTTCACTGGCCTGCAAAGTTACTGTCAGCTTCCTAGACTGCATAGAAGCCTAGTAGGCTGTTCTATTCAGATTCAAATCAGGTTTAATTTGCAGTATTTCGTTATGGGATTCTTGATAAGTAATCAAGAATTTCACAAATTCTTTCAGCTAACTCTTTCTGTAAGTGGTCGTATGCTATGCTGACCCATGGGAACGTCAGTTCAATGTGATCTGCTTCTGGAATTCTGCTTCTCAGTAATCCCACCAATAGTTTTTGTTAAGAAATATTCTAGACCCAAACATTGGATTCTAGATGTTATCTCTTCCACCAATTTTTGCACCAGTTTTTGGGTAGTACTAAATGGTTTGTTCCCATGATAGTGGCTTTAACTCCAATGGATTCCCCAGGCCTCTTACAATCCTGACCTTTTTCTCCAATGGAGCTGCATGCACTCTTGCATGTCATAATGTTTTTACTTGGATTACTTCAGCAACACTCAATGTTATTGCGTTGCTGATATAATCTCGTGTGGTAAGTAAAAACATATGAAGTTAAAAAACACTTAATCTTCCATGATTTTGACAGAACTGATCTTTTAGGCCATTGTTCACTTCAGAACTTGGCCTGATCAAACCAACGCTTGATTGCTTATCTTTTGATAGTATCAGAATGAGCTCTTTTCTGGATACGGGGATTAAATAGCAATATATCTTAAGATCACAAGAGTGATTCAGATGAAGAAGGCTCTATGCCTCATTTGATCTCATCTCTCTGGAATATCTACCTTACCATTCTCCCATTACAGTAACAAACTGTTTCTTAAATGAATCCACCATCCTGAACTCGCCATCCTCCCTGTTGCTTTGTTCCATTGGTCAAAATACTGATGCACAAATGTTGAAAGAGCTAACATCAGACTGACATGGGAAGAGCCTTTTGCAGGGTTTCTCCCGCAAAATATACTCTACAGTGTATTCTGTGAAGTGCTTTGAGACTTCTCAATGATGTGATAAGGCACTATATCAAATGCAAGGATTATTATTATTTGTTAGGGAGCTCAACAAGGCCATGGCACATGGCAACCATGCAAAGGGGAGAAGCTTTCCAAAACTCGAGCTCAGCGTTCCTGCCCCTTCCAGGAACTAATATTTTATTAACCTGTGTTGGGGTGGGGGGAGTACTGTTCCATTCTGGATTTCGTTTTCTCAAACCCATCACTTATGCTGCCTCTTACATCACCAAACTCTTCCTGCCCCTTTTATTCTGCTGCACAATAGCTCTGCACATAAAGTAAAACTCCCATAACACAAACTTTAATGGAATCAATAAAGCTGTATTATACATTAAGCCACAGGAGTGTTGCTCCTAACTGTAAATATAATGGCATTTCCATTACTGGAAACCACAGAACTTGCATGTATAAATATCACTTAACATCTGTCCAAATATATTTCTGTTTGGAATATTAAAATATAGACATTCACAGTAAATAATGACCATGAAAGCATTGCATCCTCATATTTATTCACCACTACAAAGTATGCAATACAAATTTACATATATATAGCACATTTCACACCAGGAGGTCTCATTATACTAAGCAAAAATGTATTAAAATGGATACACAAATATTAAAGTAAACATTAAATGCAGGAAATCTAAAAGGAGAAAATGTTGGAAATGCAGGTCATTTGAAAGAAAGGCGGAAGCGACCTTCATCAGAATACTGTAATCTACACACAGTGATTCTTGACATTGCTGTCTTATATGTAGTGACATTATGTGTCAGCCAGTACTACAGTACTCTTATCTCTGAGTCAGAAGTTTGTGGGTTCAAACCCTACATTGGGATTTATTATAACGGGGCTGCATTGTATTTAGGAAATCTGATTACCGTGGATTTATTGAATGAAATGGACACACACAGTTAACTTGAGTTCTGGGGCTTAATTTTTCTGCTAACAGTTTCATGTTCTTCCCATATGATACTGAGCATACATTCCTAATGGCTGATTGGCTTCAAAATCTCAGCAAACTCTCTTAAAGTTGCTTACAGTATCAATATCAGAAAGCTCCCTCTATTGGTTGTTCCCATTATTGGTAGTCTGTTGCAGCCACAAGAGCAGGCCCACAGATTAGCTATTTTAAAGGCAGGATGCACAGATCCATAATTAAAATACATATTTTATTTAGGCTTTCACTCCAGAAATATCTAAAAATACAATGCGTACTTGGATCATTTTAGTCTTTTTTTCCTTTGGTTCATAAAGATACAGAAAATTGCTCAGAACTAATGATTGATGAAAAGAGATTTTTTTTGTAATTCTTTTTTGTTAATTTCAAACTGCAGCGAATCCCACAAAGTGATTTAACCTGACTTTATACTCTTTGCCCTATATTTGGCACTGGCTCCCATTAATGAACCATTGTAACACAACAAAAGACTCACAATCTGTTAATAGTCTACTTAAAGAAGGTTAGATTAATCTAATGTGCCACTTTACTCCAGCAACACTTAAGTATGTGTGGCTTTTTTCTTCCGGTCACGTAACACACTCTCGAAACACAACTTTGGAAACAACATACAAAATTCATAAAGTGACAGTTATATCTTAAAATTGATGCCGCCAGAACTTTCTCTAATCCTGGAATATAGAGAGAAAGAAAAGGCTGGTTCAATTTTACTTCCTGATTATGCTGCAAGTTTTTGTGGTCTTTTGCATTTCTCTACAACACAAACTGCAGTATAATTTTGGCCTACATAGTACACAATCACTACACTTTGCAGTAAATTTTGTGAAACATTTTGCGGCTTCCTCCTGATGTGAAAGGCACTATTTCAAATGCAAGGATTATTATTATTAACTGCTGACCCACCATTGCAGTTTTACATAGATACATAGAGTGGAATAGCACAGAAACATTCAACCCAACATGAATGTGCTGGTGTTTATAGTCCAACACAAGTCCCCACGCCTCCGCTTGCCTCCATCTATATCTCTTATTCCCTTGTCCCTTATTGTGGAGTCCTGTAGCTCAGTGGTTAGAGCCCTCTCATTACAAGCAAGAGACCTGGGTTCGTTTCCCAGCAGGGTGAAACCTTGGGCAAGTTTCCTCACTCCTCACGCCAATAATAATCCCTCAAGAAAAAAAAAAAATTTGATCACTCAATCCCTGACTGTTTGTGGGACACTAATGTTCGCAATTGGCTGCTGGGTTTCGCCCACAAATATACAGTCAATTCACTTTACAGTATATTCTGTGAAGCGCTTTGAGACATCTAGAAGACATGGAAAGCACTATATGAAATGCAAGGATTTGTTATTATTTATTATATATTCAAGTTTTATGTGGTTTTATGTGCTGGTTGTTGGGGCATTGCTCAGTTCAGCCAGTGCATCGGCACCATTGAGAACTACATTTTGCTTACAAAATATATAGTGAATTCACTTTATAATGTATTCTGTAAAGCACTTTGAGACATCTCAAAGACGTAATAAGGCGCAACACCAAATGCAAGAATTATTATTATTACACATGGCACCTGATCCTTGTCCTAGCCTTAAGACTATTGTGTTAACATTTAACATCATGCTATTTACAAATCCTTGTGAATACTGAATTTTCAAATGCAGTACTGACCCAACTGTACTTTTATCAACCAAGCCCTTGGAGGGCCAAAAAATTAGCCTGATGAAATATTAATCATTGCATTTGGAATAGCACCTTCCACATCAGAAAGTGGTCAAAGCACTTTACAGGATTAATACTAAAGTATTAACTGCATATTCGTTCGGTGAAAGCAGCAGCCAATTTGCACAAAGCAATGCTGTACAATGAGCAGACATCATGGAAGATACAGTAGTATTATTGGAAAACATTGTGTAGGTACAACAACACATGAGCTGTAATAGTGACTTGGACCTGAAGGGACAGCACAAGACCATTTGGTCCAGGAGGAGAGCACTTCTGGAGCACATGGCTTGTTTCAAGGGATTAGCTGATTTTCTTTTCTGATGAACTAAACCCTGTGTAACTTGAACACCGGCTAGCTGATACCCCCACTGACTTGTTATATTCATGTTAAAGAAATGCTTAATAAACTTAACGATTTGCTTCTGTTGACTGACCCGTGCTTGCTGGAGGTAATGGTGAATTTGACAGTAAATTTCTATAATTTGCCTGAATTATTCTATTTGTTTAAATGTACAACCATGCTTATAATGCTGTTGTTGAAAATTACTCGGTGTTTATAACAGCTGCTAAAAGGATTACTTTATGGTTATGGAGCTTTTGCTGGCAACAGCAGGTGCCTGTTACTTGTTGAAAATTAAAATATTATACGATTAGTGACTGATTTTCAAGACTGTGACTTTTCCCTAAATACTTTGAGATGATGCTTCCAGATCTGCTTCTGCAGATAAAGAATTAATTGGGCATTAATAAGCCTGTGATAAACAAGCCAGGATTATCTCAAAGGAGGATTACCTGTAAGAGTGTAAACATCCTTGAGTTTGAGTGTTCATGAGTGTATAGCATCCTGAATGTGCAACATTTAGTTTAAGGCTACATGATGCAATATCTTTATTAATACAGCAAAGAACCCGCTATCTGTGATAATTTGGAAAGTCCCCAGAGTCGATACGGAAACATACAGATTATAGGTCATCATTGCAAAATATGAATTGACCTTGCTCTAATATTCTATGATTCCATCAGGATTTATACTGTTATAGTTCTACCACATTGTGCGAACCATTGTCATGGTGATATCTAGTACTTTATTCGAAATATATTGAAATATAATGTTACATTTTAGTAGGTGAAACGTTTCTGAAAATACTATCAAAAATATTTTTCGGTCTTTGTAAATAATAGTGGGCTGTAGACTTCAACACTGGTGGAAATGGGAAAAGAAAAAGAAAACAAATTGAAATGTCAGCTGCAGAGTAAGATATCCTTCAGGGAAATTAATATGAAAAGATTATAATATTATAATAAAAATACTCCCTACATTTGGAGCAGCACCTTTCACGTCAGGAGAACGTCCCAAAGTCCTTTATATGTTATATAGAAAGTGCAGTGACTGTATTTTTATGGGCATTTTCTTAAAGAATATGTTTGTGCCCCTTTCACAATATTATTTAGAGTCTTTGTTTTCTTTAGTTCTTTGTTTCTTTCCGTGCTCCGAGACACTACCATGTATGAAGGGCACTTTATAATGCAAGTTGTTGTTGGTGGTGGTTCTTGTTTGGATAATAATAGTAATAATAATAATCCTTGCATTTGATATAGCATCTTATCACGTCCTTGAGATGTCTCAAAACGCTTCACAGAATATACTGAATATTTTGTGGGTGAAATGCGACAGTGGTGGATTGAAGTGACCAATTTATTATTATTATTTATTTTTTGACGAAATATATCCCTCAGAAAAGTGATCTGCCAATCGACTAACAACCAGGTTCCTACTTATTGCTGAGTAAACAGAGGTGTGTGGATTAAGGAAACTTGCCCAATGTTTCGCCCTGCCCGGAATCAAACCCAGCTCTATCGCTTGCAAGGGGAGTGCTCTAAACACTGAGCTACAGGACTCCTGTATGTAACAGAGATAAATAATTTTTTGACAATAAAAAATGCCATGGTGATTCCAATCAGTTATTCAGTTTGGTTTTGGTGAATTGTGTACTCGTCAAGGGGTTTGATTTTGATGCCGGGAAATATAACTTTTCACTGTTTTGGCCATTCAGCCCATGTGTGTATTCAGCATTCCCAGGTCAGGTGCAGTGCAGAGCTTCCTCTACCTCAGCAATGAATGTACTGCAGCCACAACTTAATATGAGCATTCCTTTCTGCAGCAGTCTATTACTCTTTCCCAACTCAAATTAAGGTTATTCTGGCTAAAATGAATGGAACTCCATATCCACATCTCACCAGTTCTGGCCAGGCTCCACTCCACTCCACTTCAAGATCCTCACCCTTGTGTTCAAATCCCTTCACTCTCTAGCACCTCCCTACCTCTCCAACCTCCTCACTCCCCAATCCACCACCCGGCGCCTCCGCTCGACTGGCACCGGCCTCCTGCTCATCCCTCACACCCTCCCCACACCATCGGAGGTCGCGCTTTCAGCCAAAACACCCCGAAATTCTGGAACATGCTCCCTCAATCCCTCCGCCTTGCCCCCTCTCTCCCCTTTTTCAAGTCCCGCCTAAAGACCTTGCTCTTTGACCGTGCTTACGGCCATCTCCGCCTCCTCCCCTGGCTCGGAGTGGCTCCGCCACTGTTAAGTGCTCTGAGACGATACCCTGCGTGGAGAGAGATATACAAGTGCAAGTTGTTGTTGTTGGAACTGAGAGCTCATCAACGTATGAAACTCTCTGATCTGAATAAATCTGCTAGATGCATTGTGATGGATCACAGAGATAACCATGAGATGTGTTCAATGAACATTAGCTTTTACTATATTTTAGTATCTATTTTCAGACATTCATATTGGAGCCTGGGGTTCAAGTGACTTATCCACTGATGTGGAATAGTTGAATCTCACAGTGCAGGACATGAACAGGACTGGAAAGAATAGGAGAAAGGATAGTAAATCAAGGTTACTGGAATCTAGTATTGCTGTTGGAGAAAATAAATCAAGAAGCAGTGGTTGAGAGGAGACCGGCTTGGGTTTTACTTGAAAGTGTATAAATGTCTGGTGAACTGAATGGATGGTTTGGATTCAGATTTTCCTGAGCCAGTGAGATCTAATATTTACTTCTCTTGCCAAGTTGATAGATAACACAGAGTTCTACTCAGTATTTTTTCCATCTAGTTTTAAAAAGAAGAGAATGCCAATAAAAATGATTTATACAATATTACATTTGATAGGTCTCAGATTTTCAGCAGCTTTGGTACTGGTGGACTTTTTACCTCACTAAAGATAACTATAATGTCTATCTTGATTTGAAATTTTAAAAACCCACTATCATAAGACTGAATCAATTACACATCGGTTTTTAAGACTGTTAAAGGCTTTAATGTTCTGCTGGGATTTATGATAAAGATACGATAAACCATATGGGATCCAATTTCTATCCTGACTTAAGAGATCCCTTAAGAATCACATAGGAATTTCCTGGATGTGTTGGAAATGGAACTTCCCGATTCTATTCTCATTGTTGATCTCTTGAAACCAAGTTGTTCTTTTGACCTCCAGATTATGTTTGTAGCTTTTAACACCCCAGTTAGAGGGATTACAGCATTATCAGACCTCAGAATAAAGCCATGATGCTGCTGATAACTGCTCATCACAAAGCTACACTCGAGTCAAAAGGCAAATGTCCGAGCTGACTTTGGTACATCAGCATTGAGGACAGTGGTTGGAGCGGGGGTGAGGGAATGTAACTCCAACACATTCAGCTAATACATGTTGTATTAATACATGTTGTTAAAGAACCCCTTAATTTACATCATATTTTAAACCACATTATAAATAGCCACGACCACAACAACAAATGACATTTGTATAGCGCTTTTCATGTTGGGAGGACGCCCCAAGGTCCTGGAGAATCAGGATTTGGACCCGAGCAGAGGGTTGGTATCAGGAGGTGTGGAGCGCAGTGAGGGGGTAGGAGGGTGACCGAAGGCGCGGTCACAGAGCAGGGTCTTGAGATGTGCCTTGAAGGAAGCAAGGGAGGAAGCTCGACGAAGGGAATGTGGGATGGAGTTCAAAGGCTGAAGGCCTGACTGCCGATGGTGGGGTGAGCTGGGTTGGGGGGGGTGTGGAGCAGGCCGGAGCCTGCTGAGCAGACGGATTGGACAACCTCCAGAGCATGCTATTAGTGTACAAATAAAAGTTAAAAGAAAATGATTTTCTAAGTTATTCTTATTCGATTCCTCATTTTCTGTGTGACTTTGCTGAGGATGTTGTCTGATGTTCATTATGTCGAAGAGTCAGTCTTCTTGTGTGATCCAAGACATTCAGTGTCAGCATGCTTTCCAACTCAGGATGCCGGGGGTGGGGTGGGGGGGTTGGTGGAATTACAAATAAGCCAAATTCTATCCCCGGTAATATCTACATATCCACTTTCCACCAGGGATTGTTGGCCAGGACACAGGGAGAAATTGCCTTGTCTTTACAAATATTGGCATTAGATCTTGACCAAGCAGAAAGGGACCTTGATTTTAACATCTCATATTACTATGCAATGTGTCAGCATTTGAACTGTGTGTGTCATTTGAAATGAAGCTGGCTCAGGATGGATTGAATGAAACAAGGGTGCATTGAAATAAGGTACAGATAAAATCAGTAGACTGCATTGACAAATATTGCCAAGCCTCCCATTCACCGTGAGCTTTAATATTTTAATAATGTAAATGTTCAGTATGTTGTTAATATGTTACTTTATCAGACTTGATGTTTGTTTGTTTATAGTTCAAAAGCAAAAGGACAGTGGTTTCTATATTATGTTATTTGATGCTGGGCCGTAATGTCACCCACAGAGCAGCACAGGAAATGCTAGGAATGTGAGGCTTAGTTAGCTCAATAAGATTTGAGATATGGTCCAATATTGCATATAAATGAGACCAAGAAAAGTCTTAATTAGTATTTGGCATTAAATAATAGCTATAATCCCCATGTAACACTGAGTGCATCCATATTAAGTCCAGGAAAAGTCAATATGAATGGAGCAATGTTGGCAGGAAGCACTGGGTACTCAGCAGGAGGCTTGACCCCTAATCCACTCATGCTATACATTATGTACCGACCAAGTTTAGCACATCATTGATTGAGAACACGTCAGAGAGTTGCTGTTTCTCACAATAAAGTTGCAAAGCACATTCAATCTGAAAATAAGTGAACATTAAACATTTTATTTTAGTAAAGATTTTGTTTGGTGTATCTTCTGTAGCTATTGTGGAGTTACAAGGCCCACAACAAGGCATGACACTGTATGCCTAGGTTTTTGCTGCTGTTAGGAATTCTCGGGAAACATCAAACTGCAATGGCTTTCCTTCTACGACAACAACAAGATTACATTTGTATAGCGCCTTTCACATCGGGAGGACATTCCAAGGCGCTGATTATATTCTGATTAGTAGAAAACATTCAGAGAATTTTCTTCTTTCCTGCTTTATTTATACAAAAATATTTTCTGTATTCAGCAAGATTAGGACAATTAGGCTGAATGCTTAAGTTAACCAAGGTGTGGCCCTCCAGGGAGAGAGTGCACATTCCATTCCAGACACAAGGAAACGTCCATGTGTAGGTGGCATACATATGTGGAAGTCTCAATTTGATTTTGATATTCTTAAACATGGTTGGGTTTCCAAATGTGTCAGACAAGCGGTTGACCAAACAAAATAGGCTCAATCCCCCTGGGTTAGGGAAGAGAAAAAATCAATAAGATTCCCATTCCTGATATTCCTGAAGGAGTGTAGAAACAGGATGAGAACAGGATATTCTTTGACTTGAACACTTGCCTCGTTTGTGTAGCTGCTGACACTCACTGTTAAGCACACCCATGAAGAATGGCTTCTTGGGTGAAGCATTGGAGGGGACACCTATCACGTCTCTGCAGAGTGGTTTAAGTAGAAACTGCAGCAGTTTCCCCTTAACTGAGGTCAATTGTAGCATTCCATCTGCTGCTCTGGCTCACTGACTTTAGCTAACACAGTAGATTTGGATTAGTTTACCCACAAAACACACAGTCACTCCATTTTATGATAAATCTTCTGAAGCACTATGAGAGGTCCTCCCGATATGAAAGGCATGGCACTGTACCAAATGTAAGGATTATTATTATATTAAGATTTGTGACTTTCCAGTCTGTATGGACTTCTTGCCTGATTGCAACAGGTCAACGGCGAAGCTGTAAAATATGTTTAATTCAGGTTTAACACAACAGGTTCATTCTAGCACTCAGTTTTTTGTTGATCTCTATATTCCTGATTGAATGAATGTCACATGATCTTCTAATAAATGCTGTCAGGGGTGGACATGTGACTACACACCTGTATACAGTCATATTACAGTTCTTGCTTTTGCAACGATTTTGCATCCCTTGCATCTTTATAATCAGATGCTTAGTTGTTATATAATCTGCAAAACTGTCACCCTTTCTATTCTACCTCTTGCTCTCAAATTCCACTGGATTAATCACTGACTATGGAGTCCTGTAACTCAGTGGTTAGAGCACTCGCCTTGCAAGCGAGACACCTGAGTTCATTTCCAGGCAGGGCGAAATCTTGGGCAAGTTTCCTTACTCCACACGCCTAATAATAATCCCTCCAAAATAAAACAATAATAAATTGGTCATTTTCAATCCACGACTGTTTGTGGGACACTGCTGTGTGCAATTGGCTGCTGCGTTTCGCCCACAAATATACAGTCAATTCACTTTACAGTCCATTCTGTGAAGCGCTTTGAGATGTCAAGAAGATATGAAAAGTGCTATATCAAATGCAAAGATTATTATTATTATTATTTATTATCTCAAGAGGAGCAGGGGGAAGTTTTGAGTCCGAGGTCAACCTGGGGGAGGGGTACCGAGCGAAGTGTTGCAGCAGTCCATGCTGGGATCCTTCCTGTTCCAAGTATACATTAAGGACATCGATTTGAAGACTCAATGCAAGTTGTTTCAATTTGCAGATGGCACCAAGTTAGAGAGAACTGCAAATTAGAGGAGGGAATCAAGATCTTGCAAAGAGAGATTTAATAAGGTCTGGCCTGGACTGACCACTGGCAAATAAAGTTCATTACAAGGAATTGCAAGGTACGTTTTATAGGAAGTATAAATAGGAGGCATGTGTACTCCACATATGTCTTACTCTAGCTGTATAGATTTAATTAGGCTGCAATCAGAGTATTACTTTTGTTTTGGTCACTGCTACCTAAAGGGCCTGCGCAGACCCGAGGTAGTACAGAAGAAAGCATTGAGGCTGATCTGCAGTGTTAGAGTCCTGCTGGTACCCCACTCCTCTTCCTGGCCTCTTCGCTCAGCTGGCACAGGCCTGCTGTTCATTGCCTGACCCACTCAGGCTGCCAGCAGTGTCTTTGCCGTCAGCTATTATGTCTGTAACCTCTGGAACTTCTTTGACCATGCCTATGGTGACCACCCCTCCCCCTTCTTCTTTGCTCGATGTCCAACCCTGCCATTGTACCACGTCCAAGATGCTGCCTGGTGTTCGAAGGGTACTATATAAATGCAAGTTGTCGTTGTGGTTAGCATGACAAAGTATGAAGAACAACCAAATAAGCTATGACTCTTCAGTCTTAAAAAGAGACAACTCAAGCAGCAAATCAATAGGTCCAGAATTGTGCAAGGCAATATCAAACATTAGGAAGTATTTCTCTACACAGAGGTGATCAACAATTTGAAGAGATTGGTAGAGACTAGAATGTTAACTCACTTAAAAAAACATTTTATGCTACAATGGGAAGATGGTAGACTAGTTTTCCAGGCAGGAAGAGATCAAATAGACTGAAGGGGCTCCTTCATTTGCTGTGTTCAGCTTGCCTGCTAATGAAATCGATGCTTGTGTCACCTAAGGCTTTGTGCGTCTCAGTTCTAAGCCATGACAGCTACATCAAAACATCGGCACACGAGCAAACTTGTTTGTTCCCATGAAGAGTGTTTTTCTGTTACCAGGAAGGGTGGTTGAGCCCAAAACAAACAGTTTGAGGCTGTATGGGGAGGATAGTAAGATGTGGGTATTCTGAAAGTATGAGATCAAATGAGCCAAAGGGCCTTCTTCATCCGAAACTCTCTAGTGTGGAGTTTTTTCTGGGTTGTGACTCTAAAAAGGTTTTTTTTTGTGGCTGTGGTAACATTGAGGTAAAAACGCTCATGTCTTGCATTGAGTGCAGATCTGGACTACCTAACCAACTTAAGCAAGTTTTCCTTGATTAAATATGCTCAAAGATTTTGCAAGGGATCGCATGCAAAATCGTTAAGCATATTTAAGCAAAGAAACTGCTAACATATGAACTGTATATACAGGTAGTGTAGTTCAACGATGTCCACCACACAAATTGACTGAAAGGGCAGCTTTTAGTTTGGAGTTAGAAGAATCATGTGACATTCAGTTCAGATCAGTTTGAACTCAAATGAGCAGGACTGTGCGTGTATGTTCCGATCATTTGAAGTTAATGCCTTTTACTGTGTTGTCAAACACTTCCACCAAAATCACAAAAAGATTAGCAAAGTAATTTGTTTTTCTGCACGAATGGTGACAGCAGAGCTAACCCTATCAAAAAGCACTCTTCAGATCTCTTCAACAGCCTGCTGCATTCAATAACTGTACAGATTGAAGCATTATAAAAGATAAATTATTGAATATTCTGTACCATTGTATAAACACTCCAGTGATTTTATGCAAACCTTTTATTCCAGGAGCTATTTTGTATATTTGATCCCTGATTTAATTTTAGCTGTCCTTTTAAATTTGGAGTGTGCCGAAGGCTGTTTTCGGTCGTTTTGCTGCTGAGCTGCCTGTTGTGTGCTTGACATGATGAAAATGACTGGATCACTGGCTGTAAAAGTCAAACAGTCAACCTGGTAGATAATTCATTGACGTATGTGCTTAAATGCATTAATAAGCTTAAAGAACGCAAAGGAGCCCAATGACGCAAGTTAGGGATAATAGTGTGGTACCAGGTTTGCTGTGTATCTGGTCCACAGAGACTGGGCCATTTGAATGCTAATTGAAAGCTTGCAATCTTCACTCAGTGCAGGAAGTCTTAAATAGTAATAACTGTTTTGTAACAGGCTTCACCTAATAATAAAAGGTAAAATCTATTACCTATTATCTATTAGTGTTATGATGCACTAAGTGCAGCCCATCTGTGATCAAATTAATTAGGTCTCAGGCTAGGATAAATTTAATTGATATGCTAACTCCAGCTCAGGTTCAACAGGATTTTTTTTATTTGTTTAAGTCTTGTGTGCTGAGCCAAATTACGAGGTGTGCTTATTTATACCATTAAGTCATTTTATTGCAGTAAATTGCAGGAGGCAGAATGGAGCTCAGCTGTGACTCACTCTTGCTGTTGGAGATATAATTGATAAAACAATAGCTCATGCAATATTGATCCCAATTCAGTTATCAAGTGTTCGTATTTCACATCTATTTAATAAACCTCATGACTGCATACAAGTAGTGCCTAATACATGCTTAATGGTTTTATATGTAACTCACTTCAATAAATCATTTACCATCTGAGTTTGGAACTACTACACCTTTCAATAAACCTTGAATGATTTTTAGGTAGGTATCTTAAATAAATCTTCACTGCGTTGTACTCATGCAATTTTAACCCTTGAATAGCATATTCTATTTGTATCATTGAAACTTGAATGTATTTTCCATTAAGCATTTATAATTTACAGCAGTGGTGGGCAACCTGTGCCCTGTGGGCTAGAGGTTGCCCATTGGGTAGTCAGAAAGCAGCCCTCTGAACATTCACATAAGTCTAGGTAAGACCGTGCCTGGTTGGTAGTGTGTTTTAGCTTTTTTTTGATTGAATATACCTTGATTTATGGCAAGATCAAGAAATATTCAATCAAGAAAATTTATTTTGTTGTCCTAAAGGTCACATACCACTGATTTACAGTACTGTATATGTTTTAACATCTACATTTGGAGTAATATAAAAACTAGGAGCAGTGTTGTAGTATACAAGATTATTTATTTTATATTAAATGATATTAAAGATTATTATTTTCACCCACAAAATATACAGTCAATCCACTTCATAGTATATTATATGAAGTGCTTTACAATGTTTGAATGATGTGATAAGGTGCTATATCAATTGCAGGGATTATTATTATTATTAGATTATGGGTGCCTGCCTTTGATTCTCCATATCATAAATTGTTAATTCAACTGGTGCTACCATAGGAGAATGTCTGTGTCTGAGATATTACTAGATAAAGCGAGGGCTGACAAGCTTCCAGTTACTGACTCCTGTATTAAGTTGCCTCACATTAGATCCCAAGATTAATAAAATCTTTATTTGTATGGTTCTACCGAAAAAAGCATGGAGAGTTTAACATTTATATATTTATTTAAGCACATACGAGCACCCACAGAGCTCAATACATGGCAATACTAATAGAATTCCTTAATTAAGGAGACATCACGTTTATATATTATATATAATACTAGGATACTTGATATAGTGCCTCACCATGTTATTGAGATATCTCAGAGAACGTGACAGGAATTATTATAAAGTGTGGTGACTGTGCATTTGTCGGCAAATACAGCAGTCAACCTGTTCAGTTGTAGCACTTTTGCCTCTGAGTCAGAAAGTTGTAGGTTCAAGCACCACATTGGGATTTTGAACTCACAGTCCAGGCTGATACTTCAGTGTAGTGCTGGGGGAAGCACTGCATTGTTGAAGGTGCCAGCCTTTGGATGAGATATTAAACCATTATCCTATTTTCCTGTTCAGATGGATGTTATAGAACCCATAGAACTATTCAAAAAGCGAAGGGAATTTCTCCTGGTGTTCCGGCCAACGATCCCCCAGATAAAATTGGTCACTCATTTCACAGCTGCTTGTGAGTCATTGCTGTGTGCAAATTGGCTGTCACACTCACCTATAAAATATACTTGCAACACTTATGAGTAAATCCTGTGAAGTGCTCTGAGATATTTTGATGACTTGATTAAGTTATCATCAAATGATATTGCACCACTTATGTGATATGTGACGCATTCTGTCCAGTTGTGGAATGTTTTTAGATTGCAGGTTGCCATGCCTCTCTGTAAATCCAGAGGTAAAGTCCACGTGGGGAAAATTGTAGACAAAGCAGGGCTGGACTGTCAGCACTGCTTTCAGTGCTATTGTCCATTCTGTAGGTTCTATCGTATAAAAGTGACAGCAGACTAAGTGCCTGATTACCTCCTGGAGTTTAAGGATCAAACTTCTGCCCATATATTTGGGTGCAAAAGCCAATATGAAGTGACTTTGACAGAGCAGCTATGGAGCTTCTATTTAACCCTCTATTGCCCTCTCAGTCAAAAATCCTTCATATTTCATCCGCTTGTGGTTCACATACTTTTAGATCATGTAATTCTTCCTTTCTCTGTGTATTAACATGGTAAAGTGTTCATATCTTTATGACTTTCGATCACCTCTTGATAATCTTATAGCAAACAGCAGGGATAGATTGATGGAATGGTTGAATACATTAGTATTTCACTTAACTGGGATCTGGATGTAAATCCAGGCCACCATGTGGCAGTCAAGCTCAATTGGCAGGACTCTAATGTATGAGTCTGGAGATTGTGTGTTCAAGCCTCAAGTCAAGGCTTGGGCTCACAGTCTAGACCAGGGGTGGCCATATCTGGCCCGCCAAATGATTCTATCCAGCCCGTCATTGTGTCTGGCAATAGAAAAATTTATAGTTCGTTCAGTCCCAAAAAGTCGCACAGATTTCACATTTGAATCAGACCGGGAACATCAGCCAATCACACTGCTTAGTTGTGTGCACGCTCCCCTAAGTGTTGAATCAGGCTGACGTCAGAAATGTACAGATCGGCAAATTTTCAAACACGCGCGCAAGTGTAAATTATGTTGTAATGTTGAGTGGTGCTGTTTTTTGAATGAGAAATTAAACCAAACTCCTGTTTGCCTGTTATTCAGGTGGACTTTAAAATTCTGTAACACTGTTCTCTGACCTACAAAACTAGGATAGCACTTGTTTGTAAAGTGTACGCATATTACTCCTTGTAATGTATGCCAAAACGTTTCATTTATATATGCGTAATATGTACCAAATCCCCCCAAAATGTAAAAAAGGCACCTGCTTATTATAATATGCATAGTATCCTGCCTCAAAATATGGTTTATAATGTAATATTCATTAGTTCACTTTGATGTGAGATAAGGGAGCATGTCTGATTATAATAAATAATAATAATCCTAGTAATTGATATAGTATCTAGGATGTCAAAATGCCTCAACAGGCTTCACAGACAATGCAAATGCAATGACTGTATATGTGCATGGAAACGCTCTGCTGGTTGTCAATATGAAGTTGCAATGCCCATTAATAGGTCACACCACCAAGGTTGGTAAATGTACCAACAATATGAAGATTTCCTTGGGCAACTGAGCTCCAGATTAACTGGTTTTTCACGTTGTGGCTGTTCGTAGGACTTTGCTGGTGTATATAGCTGTCACCTTTGCCAACATAAACAGTTGCTACAACTGACAGTAATTATTGTAAAATGCTTTCAGATATTCTAAAATGCTATAAAATGACATGGTTCTTTCCCTCTAGCCCACATTGTATAGTACAATTGAGCTCCTTTAATTGGCATCTTTCCAAGAGATAGATGATGTTTGTGGGACAAAATGGCTTTAAAATATTATAGGATTATGTAAGAAAACGTGCTTTCCATGCAACCTATGCTGTGTAATCAAACCAATGGAGGTTCCACAGCAATGTGCTATTCTTCAAACATTTTTTTAATCTTCTCTCATGTTTCATCCTGTCACATTGCAGGGAATGCATGGCTGCCCTTTGCTGAATCAGCGTTACTATTTTAGGAATTAAGTAAAATACCTGCAGCACAACAGAAGAGTCGTTTCCTCTTTAACCATTTCCAGCCCAGACCTGGGAAAAAGCAGCTTTAGGGAAATACCAATCTTGTTTTTTCTGGGTCTGTAGGTTTGGCAGGAGATTGAAGAGCCATAGTTGGAGACCATAAATCCTGTCCCCAAGGATCCATTTGTGTAGGTTATCAGGCCCTCTGAACATTTTGTGTATCTCAGAGTAACTGAGAATATGAGTGTTGTGCTCAGTCCCTAGGCAGAGAGTGGCCTCACACATCTCTTGGGTTAGCAGCACATGACAGGAAACAAGGGAGGTGTTTAACAATGAAGACAGATATTGTAAATCCACCCAAGTACTTTCACATCCCTAAACCCTGGAACTCCCTCTCTCTACCCTTCTTTCTCGTTCCCTTGGCTGCCACATTCACCCACAAAACACATCATAATTCCATTTACATTATGACCTGCGAAATGCTTTGGGAGGTCCTGACGTGAACAGCATTATACTATGAGCAAAGATTATTACAGTTATTATTATTAATATTGTTATTATTATCTGTTGTTTTCATCACTCAGGTGGTCAATTACAGGACAACCCAACCAAAGTCTGGGGAATAGTTGTAAGGAATGAAACATGTTACATAACATTTACATAATAAAGGGGAGTGACATTCGTAACCCACGACCCTTGGGTGAACACTGACAGATTGTATCTCGGGGAAAGATAGGGGAAGATGAAGCCTCTCAACAGCACTACACAAACTGATTGACAACACATTCACCTGTTGAGAGCAACATTTAACAACAACAATAATAATTTATATTCAGCGCCTTGGGACATCCTCCCAACATGAAAAGTGCTACACAAATGTAATTTTGTTGTTGTTGTTGTATAACTCCCTTCATCTCTGGTGACTGTCTTCCTTGGGAGCTGAATTGGCTCCAGGTGACAAATTTGGCAATGGAATGACAGAATCGATGCACTCCTCTGTGGTGGTCTCAGTAGTTTGGTTTCTAAGCAGTACTCCAGGCCACTGCTGATGCCAGCACAGACAGGCTGGCGTCTCGGCAGGACTTGAAAGGGCTTCACTGGGACTTCACCAGTCACTGGGGGCAGTTCCTCTTCCTGCTCAGCTCCTGTTAACCCTACAAGCCAAAGTCCTAATGTCCAAAGTCCTAATGGGTTCTAATATGCTCGGGTGCAGATCCCTGATTGTCCAGCACCTTGGAACATCCTCCTGATGTGAAAGGCGCTATACAAATGCAATTTGTTGTTGTTGTTGATCCTAACTGGACAAGCAGTGGGAAAGCTTGACAGACAATGGCAAGCTATGCAGTTTTAGCTGGTTAGACTCCAGCAGTACCCCAACCTACACTCTGGGGTCGCCAAGCCTTGGCTCTTGCCAACCTGTACCTAATACTCTGGAATTAGGTAAGCACAATGCGTCCCTCCAGGGAGAGAATTTGTATTCCACTCCAATAAATATCTCTGGAATTTTCATGTTTAGGTAGGACGCATGGGACTCTCATATGGTTTGGGAACTCTTATGGTGATTTCCAAGTGTGTCATATGTGTGGGTATGTCACACCCAGCTGACCAAAAANGAAGCTTCCCATTGCTTCTCACATTGCTACCCATTAGGCTTGCAGGGTCAACATGAGGTGAGTGGGAAGAATCCCACAGAGGATTGACTCAATTCCTGCATTGAATAGCAAAGTAAACATTCCTTCAAAACAATAATAATGAATTAGTCACTTCAATCCACAACTGTGCATAAATGGCTGCCATGGTTTGTCCACAAAATATACAGTCAATTCACTTTACAGTATATTATGTGAAGCACTTTGTGATGTCTCGAAGATGTGATAAGGCGCTATATCAAATGCAAGGATTATTATTTATTATTAAATTCCAATTATCAAACAGTTGTCCTTTTTAATATTTTTTGGGAAAAAAACAGTGGGAACGATTTACTTTGAGAGATATTAGTTTGTACTAATTCTAGGAGATTCTGCAGTGCCAATGTTTTACTAAAACCATGAAAACAACAACAACAAGATTCCATTTATAGAGCGCCTTTCACGTCGGGAGGACGTCCCAAACAATTCCACTATAATGCGTTCATGTTAAGTGCAGTATTGAGTTCCTACAATTCAATACAATTATTATTAAGTACATCACCTTGGAGCCATCTTAGCTCGAAGGAGATCCTGCTTAACTCTCTCAAGTAGGATAGTGATGTATATGGGTATCAATGGCCCTTGTCAATACTGTCTGTGAAGCTTGGAGGCTCCAGCAACATTTCAGACAAGGCATGAATTCCTTCCATGCACTGATCGATACATTGTTCGATACAAACTTTGTAAAACTTCTTATTTTCCCCCTCAATCTCACATTTTATGTTCCTGTTAATCCTGCTTTAATCTGCCCTTGCTGCACGTGGGTGTTTATTTGTCCTGCATCTTCTGAATAATGTTTTTGTAAGTTGATCATATATCCTCTGTTAGCTTGTGTTTGAGTAATACCTCACAGTCTATACCCCTTAGTTCAGCAGCTCTCATAACCCTCAAGTTTGCCCATCTAATAAAAGTTGAATAACTTGAGTTGTTCAAAAACAGAAGGGGATGTCTTGCCATGTCCTAGCCAGACTGATTGATCATTACTGATGCAAATGCCCCTGTTTTGCCTACAATTACATTCAATATATTTCACATTATTTACCTCTGTAGCGCTTTGAGATATTTTGATAAGCGGCCATAAAAATAAGTTTTTTTCTTTCTAACAGTAATACACTGAAATGGACTAGACTGTTCCTCACAGGTGAAACAGCGTTACTGGTGTAGTTTTCCATTGGTTTATACTGAATATACACAATGTCCAATTCACTAAAGGCCAGGCTAATAAACCTGACACTTGCTCACGTGTTCACATGGGGTCAGTTCCAGTTGTGAATTTGAAGTCTATTTGGAGCATCAGCACAGCCACGTGGAGAGGAATTTTAAATGGGACCTGACTTATGAATGATCGGCTCCATTCACACGGTACCCTTTTAATCTGGATCATCAATTCTGAATCAGAATAATCTTTGTGCATGTAAACAGGAACAGTGATGCTGCACCACCTCTGAGTGCTGGAGCAAAAATAGAAATCAGTACAGTTTGAAACCGTGTGGCTGGGCTGGGGAATAGCATTTCCAGCAGAGGGATTTGGACAGCTGTACACTGTTTGCATTTGCAATGGTATTTTTCAAATGCATTAATACAGCTCAGTCCCCTGCCATGCATGACCTATTTTTGGTTAACACCAGCCATTGTTCTATTTCTGTCGCCTGTGGGCTGTGTTGTTGTTGATTCATATGTAAATGTATTATCACTTGTTTCTGCCAACTTCGAGGGGAGTAAACAGAGGCAGGCCATACTTGTGAGGGCAGTGGTTTGACACAACATCTTCAAAACCCTGGAGTGCCTGGAAAAATTAAGGTTTTTCTTTTTGAGTGTCTGTTGGGGCTGTGGTTATTATACCTCACTACCTACTTTGAACTTCCGCAGGGTAAAACAAAACAAATCCAACACCCCCTCCAACCCTGCAAAAAAACACCAAAAGAAGAATTAAGTGTTCTTTGAAGTGGGAAGCCGGGGATGCTTTTAACCTTGTGTCTTTTCAGCTTGTCCAGAACACTGAGCTATTGCAAAAAGGAGAGAGAGAGAGAGAGAGCAGCAGTGACTCAGCTTGTAATTTAAAAGTGGTAAAGAGAGAGAGAGAGAGAGGAAGAGTGGCTTATGGTGCTTGTCATGTACAAACCATCCAATTGTTTCTGGAAGAGGAATTAAGGAGGAAATGACCCTGTTGGTGGATCTGATGAATCTTTTATGCAGCTGAAGTGTGGACTGAAGGAAAGATGCTGCAGACTATTTATGAGACTGAATCGTGTTTCTCCTCAGATGGGGTTTCTGGACGTGAGCAGCCACTCCAGCTGTTGTCTCAGCACAGAATGCACAGCATGCTCACTTCAGGTAAGCAGCTTCGGTTTCACTCAAAGGCACTGTCTCGTGGGTATGGCTGGACACTCTCTCTGTCTATTTAATATTACATTAGTACTGTCCAGTTTAAAATTTAAGAACTGTAGTAAATACTGTATTCGCCGTAAACCTGATAAGCTGCCCACAGTTATCAGAGGAAATTTTGATTTCTTGAGGATATACTGTAGTAATTGGGTATTACTACAGCTCTTAATAAGCTATATATTGCTATCTTATGTTGCTAGTATATGCTAGTGTATTGATAGTATATTGCTTTCTTCTTTTATGATCCTGTGAAGTGAATATATATTATAATTATATGAGGCAGGCAATGGCATGGTTTAGTGGATCAAGACTGCACAATGACAGGTTGGGCAACTAATGTGATTATTGTCTTCCCATCCCTTCACCACTACTGAGTTCATGATTCTCACCAGGTTGATGTACACAGGGCAGATGCTTCTCCATAGAGCAAGGGGAAACTAGAAGGAGTTTAACCGTGGGCTCCAGCTGGAAGCAGTGGCACAGGCCTGGGACTTGGCAGATGCCCTATGGGCTGCAGTTGCTGCTGTAGACCAAGGGGAGAAAACAGACACCCTCAAACTCTTGCAAAATTTAACACAAATGTTTACCACCTGCATAACTTCCTGAGAGAGGTCACTGTTAATAAATGACTACAGGTTAATGTATCCTCGATTAACTGCATCTGAATAGGATTGTGTAATTCTGTGGTTTTACATTATTATTGTAATTCATGTTTTGGAATAAGACAATGGTAGTGATGATGACAATTTGTTTTCAAATCCATAATGCTTTACCTGCCAATTTGAAGAAGAAAATCATTAAAGGATATAAGAGAGAATACAACAACATTTATATAGCGCCCTTTATGTAGGATAACATCTCAGAGCGCGTTACAGTGATGGAGTTGTACTCCGAGCAGAGGAGAGGGAAGAGGTGAGAAGGAGATGTGAACATAGACGTGATCGAAGAGGTAGGTTTTAAAGTATGATTGGAGACGGATAGAGAGAGGGGTAAGACGGAGGAGAGGAGGGAGTTCCAGATGTTAGGGGCATGGAATCTGAAAGCTCGGCCACCAATGGTGGTGTGGAGAGTGCGGAGAGATAGAGCAGAGAATTGGAATTGGGATCGTTAGCTCCAGTGGATGAGTTACTATCGTTTAGGCACAATAGTCTCCTCCTGTGAGGCATTTTCTATGTTTCTCGAACTTTATACATTCTCTGTTTGTTTGCAGGCTTATATATTTAATCTGTATTTGCTGCAGTAACACTTGCACAGAGAATGTCAGTGGAAATAAAAGTAGATTTTCCACTTTGGCAAAGTGACACCAGAAAACAGGAAACAACAAATACATAATGTACTTTAAAATGCCATTCTTTTCAGCTGAAATATTCGGACAATTTCTATCAAGAGAATAAGTTTTCTGACCTGGTGAATATCTTCATAAATAAGACTACCTCACCTTGTAAAAAACAATATTACATAAATGATTGTTGCATTTACCTTATCACGCTGTCAAAATGTCTCAAAGAGATTCACAGGTTCTTCTGTAAAGTGTAGTGAATGTTTATTTTGTTGGAGAACACAACAGCCTATTTGGCACAGCAGTGTCCCACAAACAACCATCAAGTAAATGACCAGTTTAATCTGTGGGATTCTTAGAGCTAGGACACCAAGAATAGTGTGAATCGTGTTCCCAATTCTCTTCGAATTTCGGTAAGGAGGAGATAAGGAAGTTGGAGATTTTGATCATAACACAAAGCACAGTGAAGTTTGTAACATACCATAACAGTTGTATGTGATAATTATCCCACTATATCTGTTATGAATCAGATTTCATTCATTTCTAAAGGCCAAGGAACTCAACACCCTTTCCACCACCTGAATTCAACACTTTGGTTTGCTCCTATTTGCAATTTGAAAATATTGACAATCTAGGGTGACATTTCATTACATTGCTAAGGTGTGCTGCGCTATTGGTGGTGCAGTCCTTCTAATGAGACTTTAAAACGAGGTTCCAGCTGCATGTTCAGGATAAAGATCCTATGACACAAGTCATGAAGGGAAGGGAGTTTCTACCGGTGTCCTGACCAACAATCGTCCAAATAAATTGATCATTCACTTCGTGGCTGTGCGTGGACATTGCTATGCGAAAATTATAAAAGCAAGTTCACTTATAAATGCGGTCAATACACTTTACAGTAAATTATGTGAAGCACTTTAATCCATTTCAGTATAATAGGCACTATATGAAAGCTATATGCAATGCTAGGTTTTTATTATTATTGTTGTACCCAAGGATTTCTCCAATCTGATGCTGCTTCAAATCAGAGAGATTAACATTCGAGTGCCACTAAAAACAGAATGCCAATTTAACCCAGTCAGTATCCTGTGAAGCAGTGTAGAATGCTGCCCCAGCACCGAAATTAAAGACAGGCCTGTGGTCAGATGGTAGCCAAAGTGGCAACAATTGTTTTCAAATTGTGAACAGAAGCAAACCAATGTGTAGAAGTTGGGGCATGTTCGGTGCACTTAGGAGTGTTTTCAGTGCATTTAAGTGTAATCCCCTTTGTGAATAAGCCGATCTTTAGAAATTGATGTTTCTGACAGATTCAATGGGATATGACATCAAATTTGTTATGAAATGTTACACATTTCGCTCCAGCCTTTCTATGCATAAGAGCATTGACGATTTAAATCCTTGGATACAGAATTCAAGTTTCTAGTTTGCAAGACAGGAGCTTCACATAGATGGACTGATGCTCACAACTACTTCCATCACTGCAATCTTCTCATGGATCTGAGTCGCTGGGAGTATAGTTTATGTTTACTCCACTGGAGTCTGCTTGAGAAATTGAGTTCACCGCAATTTTAATTAAGCACTATTATGTCCCCCCTGGCCCCCACAGAGCTAAACTTTATTCTATTTAGTGGTAACAGTAAAAAACATTGGACACAGCCCCAATTCCTACAAATGTAAATGCCAAATGCTGCAAAGAATAATGTTCTTGGAGTACATTTATTTTCATCCATCACGAGTCAATTAAATGAGTATTTAGATTTCTTGACATCCCTTGATGTTCCTACACTCCTCATTGAGTTCACTGCTGTCTCGGCAGTTAATTAAAATTATGGATCTCCGAAGGATGCTGCTTTTAAGTGGAATCCCCTTTGAGAATACGCCAGTTAAAGTTACATAATCCCACAGGATTTCACCACTGGCATAATTGCCGTCACATTTCCAGCAAAATTCCCATTTGCTTGTACCCTATATTTTACACTCTTGGAAACTGTTCAGTACAACACGTGATGTGGCAATTTGTGGAGTTCCCAGCCAGCAATACATCAGACCCAGTATTTTCTGAAGGTAAAGCTGCCACACTAAAACTACACCCAAATAGATAAAAAAGTGCTTCAGTATAATTTTCACCAATTTCTTTCCCCTCTTCCTGGAAATACAGTAAATGGCAATAGATAACCAACTCAGTGTGCTACCAAATTAATTCCTGATCTGTGCAGAAACAAACAGGACATGATGGAGAAAGTGCTATTCAATGTTTGTAGGTGATGTAGAAGAACTCCTGTTTCTGATCACTAACCACTGACCACCAGGTGCAAAGTGAGAGTGTGCATGAACATCTGGTCAGGCTCAGCTGTGATGCCTCTCTTAGGTCAAGTAATCAAGTAACCCATTGGCACTCTCTGCTTGGGCTTACACATGAAGAACATCCACTTGAGTGAGGTACTGAAGGGTTGTCTGTGCATTTGAAAATCTCAGCATGAGTAAGTGCCTCCAGGATTGCAGAGGAGAATATTTATATAATAAGAGATAACACAGGAAACATCCACCTGTGCCTGGCATTATTTGGGGCTGGTGAGTCCTGTTACCATGTATTGCTATGTGTCAGGAACTATGTGTTAGGGACTATGTACATTTGATATAAAGGTAGAAAAAAGGCAGCTTTAATATCACTGATCTGTTTTGCAGCAGCTTTCCAAAAACAAGAGATGGTGCACTGAGTGGCCTCTGCCTACTTGGTAACAGATTAAATTAACGTTCAGTGTTAAGCCCAGAGGCTTCACGCCCAGCCTGTCTGATCTTTAAAAAAATAACTTTTTGTCCCAGGAGAGCATGGAGTTTGGCCCGCCAAAGACAGATCAATCCTGGGAAAGTAATTTTAAAGGGGAAATAAAAAGAAAACTCGACCCTGATATAGAATCATAGAATATTACGGCACAGAAGGAGGCCATTTGGCCCACCTGGCCTGTGCTGGCTCTTTGGGAGAGCCATCAAATCAGTCCCAGTCCCCTGCTTTTCCCCCATATCCTTGTATATATCCCCATAAATAGGGATGTTTTTTTTCACCAGACGGAAAATAAATTCTGTAATATACAGAATACAATCACTCGACACAAAGTCACAAAATGGCAACGAAGAACAAATCCCTTACCTGAAGAGGGCCACAATCTGCTGGTGTTCCCTAGTTATTCCTTAAATAAGTTAAGGAATATTTTATGAAGATCACAAATTTTCCTCCCAGATATTTGGAAGCATATATGAAATAACTTTAAGGGACAAGTATATAAAGTATTTATCCACTGTATAGATCAGCATTCCTATCTACGAGCATAGAATAATATCCTGTGTTAAAACATGGTACTGCTATAGCCTCTCTTGATTTTCACCCCCCCTTTTCTCTTGAGGACACTATGTTGCATTTCCCAGATACTGATCAATCACTTGTATCTCATCCAAGCAGCTATTGTTCATGTGTGATCCATTCATGTAGGAGGCTGAACCTATTCGTCCCTGGAGGGCAGGACAGCTGGTCTCGATCCTGGCGTCAGTAATGGCCTGAAATTTCACCAAGTATTAGTTTATAAGACTATTCGGCTTAAAATTTAAGATTGTGTGTAATTGTGAAAAATTCTTAGAATCAGCCTCAATTTGAAAGTCGGTCCTATTTAAATACTGCAGAAAAAGAACTTCCAAATTTCGACTGAATTTAAGAATTTTCAACAATTCTGAGACAAAAATGTGCCATTCTAAGACAAAATGGCTGTTCAGACTGGTTGGAATTTTGATGTTCACACATGCACAAATTCTAGCAGGGACTTCAGAACTGGATAATGGATAGTGGCCAGGAATGGAGGGGAATCTTGAGTCATTTTATTCTTTCCTCGAGGTAATAATTATGATATGTGATGTGCAGTGTGATGTGATAATTATAAAATGTTTTGGTCTAGAAGCCGTTATGTCAAAGTAACCAGGGCGAGGGGGAAGGGTGTTCATATCCGTGGGCAGTTTTCAGTTGGTACAAAGATAATTTTAGCACAGGTGATAATTCTGACATCACATGTTGCACTTTACACTCTCTTAGTCCAAGAGATCTGCTTATGTCACCAAAGTGAGATCATCTAACGCAGTACAGGGAGACTCTTAATGGAATAATGGAGGCCTGGATGGGAACCTCTTAATATGGTTCAGTTGGACTTTCCATTCTGTGGTTAACAACTGAGCCATTTAGGGGAGCCTTAATGTAATGCCTTGCAGGCTTAGTTCATGATATTCGATCTGAAGCCTGAAAGTCTAGTTGGCTTTCCATGCAGTGACTGTGATAATATGCGTTGATAATGGGGAAATCCTGTTAGAGGCTCACATCGTCAGTGTCACTGCACGGAAAACCAAACAGAATTTCAGCTGTCTGAAATCCAAAGGTTCCTTCTCTTACCCTGTCTATTTTTAAAAAGCACTATACACATCTTTTTCGTTAAAATTTATAAACTGTATGTGCTACATTTGCTACATGTGTGTTCACTACAGCCTTGAAGGCTGTAAGATGTGTGTGCTGCAGTTTTTATTTCAGGACCGAAAGCTTTCTATTCTCAGATCAGCTATTCGTGGGTCTGCTATATCCAGCTTATGGCATTTGCACGCTAAGGTTAGATTGCTAGGCATTATCATAACATTTGAGCTCCTTCTCAAAATATCCCACGACTCAGTAAATACTAGATTCAGTTACTCATTTTGCCGTGTTTGTGGTCACTTCAAGTGAGGGGAAAAATACTGTATTTAAAAAAGAACAGATTCATTCTTTGAATCGAAAACATCAGAATCCTCCAACCCAGAAGATTTCTCTGTTACAGCCTTGAGTTGTATTTTTGCGCATTGTGCAGAAATGACGCATGCAATAATTAGTCACACCATTGACAAGTGACAAAATTAAATCAATCATTCACATACATACCACTTCCATCTGGTGGGAAAGAAAACCCTCTTTTGTACCAATGTGCAATCTTTGGATGAGTGTCACTCACATTGTAATTGGTGCTGTTCACAGTCGAAATAGCATGTGTCTGAAAATGACATGCAGCAGTTTGGTCTGATGTTATGACTTGTAACTTAGCAACGGATCATGGCTCATTTAAAATTAAATCAATTATTTTATTTTTGTTTCTGGACCAAACAGGCGGTTGTTACTGAAATGCCTTTCCCAGTTTATATTCCATTTCCCAGGTCCTGAACTCAGCGGCAGTATTTTGGCCATTTAATTCACTGGTGTCTTGTTATTAGAAATCCAATTCTCATCCAACTCCCATTGTTCACCTAAGTCCATGAGTCTCTAATGATATTGAATATCCATTGCTGTGTCATCTAGTGTTGGTATGCACTTTAGTCAGTGGTGGTTGGGGAGAGGAAGTGCTCAACTCCCTTATGTTCTAGTGCCAGATTAAGTTGTTATGGTGAACAATGTTTAATTTTCCTAAGAGTCCCTATGTGAATCAATTCAGTGAGAGCTCCTGTCAAGTGTTGAGTGTGGTTCTGATTATTATTATTATTATTGCTTCCCAGGATTTACCGTAAAGTGTATTTTGTCGGCAAATGTCAACAGACAATTTGCACACAACAGTCTCCCACAAACAGCCATGAATAAATGTTATTTGGAGGATTCTTTTGTTGGGCACGGCACTGGGAGAAACTCCTTTC